>NW_003314329.1:702733-744028 GCF_000143415.4 Selaginella moellendorffii | reverse complement strand
ACCCGATCTCGGATCTCGGACTCTGTCTCGAACTTGGTCTCGAACTCGGTCTTGGAGTCGGCCTCAAACTCGATCCCGGACTCTATCTCGAACTTGGTCTTAGAGTCAATCTTGGACTCAATCTTGGACTTGGTCCCATCCGATGAAATCTTTATCATTTCGGTCATGCTTTCGAGGATCCTTTAGCCTATGACACCTCGGGGAGTTGGTTCCTTACAACTCCATCACCCATAGAAGAAGTTCAATGCCCACATCAAATGTCTCTTTTTAATCCTACAACTTATTGACCATGTCTCCAGGGGCATCCCCCCACTTAGCGAGTTAGCCTCCTCGGCCAAGAGCCCATGACAACGAAATATAAGTGTCCTTATACCCCTCACCTCACCACGCCCTAGTATGGGGTTGGGACTTGAACCCAGCCTTGCTTTACTAGGGGGTTGGGATTCGAACCCAACCTCTATAGAATACGTTTACGGATTAGACATCCTCGCAAGGAGTTGGGTGTAGTTCCCTACGCTTGGCCGACCTAGCTAACCCATGCTAATTAACTTACCTTCGGCACGCCTTTGGGTCCCAACATATGCTATTGCTCAACTTCACAAATTGATACTTCAATTGAACTTTGCATAAGTACATAGAGTTCTGCCTTACAAAAATTCCTCCACTAAATCTCGCGCATTCACTAGGTTCTCCTTCGGTTCCCATGTTGCTTCACAGTGTGGAAATCCTTTCCACTTCACATGGAACTCCCTCACCTTGCATCCTTGTCATTTGCTCTTGCAACATATTGAGAATAGCCTTGACTTTGTATTCCTCTTCCCCTTGGATAACCTTAGGTAAAGGTCTTATTTGGTCCTTGCGAAGTGGATCCTCAAAGTATAGCTTGAGTAAGTTCATATGGAATACTAAGTGCATCTTCCCCATCTCTCGAGGAAGTCAGAGGCGGTAAGCCACTTTACCGATTCGTGCCTCAATCTTGTAAGGCCCTACGAACCTGCTTAAGGAACTCAAGATTAGTTCATTTCTAGGTATACATGCATTTTTACCTTTGGGTCAACTTTCGGCTGATCCCACTTGGTAGCCTCAGATTCTTGGTGTTCAGCCACACCTTCTCCCCAAGTCAGAACTCTACATCCCGGCGCTTTTGGTTTGCGTACTTGGTTTGCCTTTGTTGAGCCCGTTCTAAGGAATCCCTCACTAAATTCCAAATGTTGAATCTTTCCACTATGAATGCCTCTACCGCAGGTAATTCTCCATGATATTCGGCCACGCCGAGTTCCACAGAACCTTCAATAGCTCACCCATTGATGACTTCCTATAGACTCACCCCAATATTTGAATATGGTGAGTTGTTATAGCATATTTCCACAAGTCCTAAATGACTTACCCAATCGGTTTAGTCTCCTGAGACAAAGCATCGCAAATAATTCTCCAGTTGCCTATTCACCCTTTTCATTTGTCTGTCTATCAAGAAGTGTTAGTGCCCTCAAACTTGACTTAATACCCAATACCTATCTGGGGGTGATAGGCTGTGATGAATTTCAACTTGGTGCAATATTATTTTAGAAGCATCCTCTAGAACCTACTGGTGAAGATCTTATCTCGATATGAGATGATCTCTTCTGGCATTCCTTGCACTTGAACCACTTGTTTGAAGAACAGCTTCGCCACACCTTCTACATCCACTTCCGTTGTGGTAGGTATGAAATGTGCCATCTTCGAAAATCGGTCCACCACCACAAATATCGCATCAAACCCCTCGCTTGGGGGGAGTCCCGTGATGAAGTCTATTGTTAGGCATTTCCATGGATGATCTGGAATTGGGATGCTTTGTAACAAGCCCCCACTAGCTTTAGTGACGGCTTTGACCTGTTTCCAACCTCCATACCTTGTTTGATAGGTTGTCTTCTCGACATCTTCCTCTGCTACACTGATCTAGTAGTATCTTGACATTACGGCAATCCTCAAGAAGTATTTCACCTTTCCAACCTATCGAACAGGTCCTCAATCTTTCGTAATGGGTACTTGTTCTTCTTTGTACACTTGTTGAGCAACCAGTAGTCTATGCATATGTGCATAGTTTCATCTTTCTTTTTCTCAAATAGCACCGGTGCACCATATGGTGAATTGCTCAACCTAACATACCCTTTTTCCACCAACTCCTCTAGCTAGTTGGTGAGCTCCTCAAGTTCCTTTTCATTCAAACGATAAAGGGGATGAACCACTGCCTTAGCACCCTTGACCAGCTCAATCTTATGTTCCATCAATCATGTAGGGGGCAACCTGTAGAGCACGTGGTTTTGACCCTTTATCCTATGGTGATTTACCATAGGATAACACCACGAAGCGGAACCTAAACCCTCTTTGTGCCACGTGACAGATGCCACGTGTCACATGCCACGTGTCCATAGGAACCTGAGGTTCAGGGCCTTGGGCCACTAAACGAACGAACGGTGCCAAACTCCCAAGCGTGAGCCAAGGAGTGATGGAACCGAACCACGGAGCAACTCTTGAGCATATAGCCCAAGGAGCGAAGGGACAGAGGCCTGGGGCGACTTGGAACAGTCCTGGAGCAACCAGCATCCCAATGCCAGGACTAGCATGCAAAACGGAGCCAAATGGAGTCTGGCGCTATTTCGGCATACCGGTGGCCTAATGCGAGGATATGGGTACTCCACCAACTAGCATGGAATGGAACTTGGGCTTAGACCCAAGCCGGACGCAGAACAAGGATAGGCACACAAGCGGGAGCTAAACTATGCCTCAGGTTGGTCGGCCATGCCCGACCTACCCACTATCCCTACTATACATTTGGAACCCCCCCCCCCCTTGAGGAACACACGCTTTGGGCTTTCACCCCAAGCCTCCCTTAGTATCAGGAGTTAGTCTCTGGGACAAGCTCAAAACTTACTAAATATGGAATGTCCTTAGATTGCAAATTTGGACACGGGACGAACACCATTGTGTTTAGGCCGATCTCTACATTCCGTAGATATGCCAAATGAGCAAATCTGGACACTTTCCATAAATAGCATTTGGGACCGAAATGAGACTAACACAAAGGGCATGATAGCGAGGGTGTTTGGCAGACACGGTAAGCTATCATCCAGCGATATTGAGGGACCAATCTCAATACGCAAGGGTTCTTGTCAAGCCAGTGCAAGACAGAGCAAAAGAGAACTAAAAAGCCGGGCTGAGTATGCTCAGCTAAATAGACACTTAGGAATTCCTTCCTTATGCTCATCCGGCCAAGTACAGATGCAAAGTCCAGTTTACTAACACTTGAACAAGAGGGACTAATAAAGGGTCCAGCAATACCGACCTCCTGCTATCGTGGCAGTAAGGTAAGAGTGTCCGTAAGGACTAGCCGATAGTTAACTTTCGATACCCGAAGTCACATTCGCGACACTCTCCCCCCCTAGGGAAGATCGACGTCCTCGTCAATGCATACTCGAGTCTAGAATACCACCAAGGAAACAACTCTAAAAAAAGTTCACGGTACTCACACTATGTGAGAAATGCACCAACTTAAATGAGTTAGGGGGCAACCTCTTTGTCTAACGCGGATGCGTTGCCAACTCAGACACCTTCCAGCCGTTGCCGACAAGGAAATGACCAACACAGTTAGCCACCCTTGCTGCTCTGGGAGTCACCCAGCTTACAAAAGTGTGATATGCCCCTGCCCGCAGAGACATAGAGAGAGAAGCCAAAGGCCCCAACCCTCATAAGCAAAGAAACCAAACCCGTCGGTAAGGTTTAGATAGACTACTGTCAACTGGTAGTTAGAGTTGTTTACATGGTCACGCCCTTTCACCGAAATAAGGAACATCGACAGAGAGGTGGGTTATGTGACCAGTCGACAGTAGCTACCCCATGACTAGAGATTTCACCATGCACACGAAGTGCCGAAGCCAATCTACTCATTACTGGCCCAAACTCAAAGATCAATAGATGGACAATATCAAAGTCATAGACAATGATATCTTAGAGGCTTAATTATCAATGAATATATCTTAGATTAGAACACAAAAGTATTCCAAGTAAGTTATCATCTGAGAAACTAGTATTATAGTAGATAAGAACCACCAAGATCACTATCATTGGAAAATATAGGATTCATCATCCAACAAAATTCAATAGCAAGTATATCATCAAGTAAACTCAATGATAAAACTTAACTACTGAAAATGACAGATAGCATGCCAAACAACTCACAAAACGCAACTCAAAGAACACAAAGTATCATTGACTAACAAGCACAATGCTCGCGAATGTATCACCCGAAGGAAATAACATCATAATCTATGAGAACTAACTTGAGCAATAATCAACAGAACAAAATGAATGTTGCAAAGCAAACAAACGCTTGTTCATATCAACCATTGCACTAGCCAATCCAGATAGATCCCAGCCAATAACACCAAGGAACTCAAGTTGCCTAAGCAAGTGTCAGCAACATCCTACTGATGTCTCAAACCCAAGAGACCAATCCAAAACAAACCACAAAGAATATGTGGTATTGCAAAAAGCCATAAACCATCACAGGAAATTACTAACCATCATGAAAGATCATCAATCATCCCATCAAGAAAGAGATATGCGCAATCATCATCTAAGAAGAAATCCACCATCTTAAAGAATAGCAAATCACTCTAGATCAACGATAATCAAGCAAACTTCTTAACAAGGATAATCAATTATCCTAGATGATAGTCAATCATCACCAATGATTGCTAATTGCAAATACTAACTTCAACATCAAAGCTAAAGAGCCAAAAATGCCTTCCCCAAATAACTCCGGACAAATGGAACAATAAGTATGAAAACTCAAAGAACCAAAAGCTCGAAGAAGCCTATAGCCAAGTCTTGCTTAATAATGATCACGAGTCTCATAGAAATTAACTTCAATGCTAAAGAAGAAATCATGGTGCAACCCACAATGTCTTCTTCAACACATCCATAATCCAAACTTCATAATGCCAAAGTTAATGAAGAGCATTTCTGCATCAATCCAAAAGCTAAGCACAATGGAGCTATGCTCAACAAGTGATCACTAAATGATCCTCCATGAATTCATCTATAGCAAGACGTAGCTCACGTCGTAACAAGCACAAGGGAATCATCAATGATCAATATAGTCCAATTCAAACCCAATAAGGATTCAAACTTCCCATTATCGATCACTAACTCTTCCGCTTGTAGAGTTAGCATAGTCCACGACTGAATCACTTTTCAAGGAAAAGCTAAAGCTCAACCCCTACTAAACAATCTCATCTAGAACACAACTAACTCAACTTGCCACTCAGTTCATTTGAACGTCAACACAGTTGCTAACTAGCAAATGCATGAATGCCAACAACACAAAGCTAAAGCCAAATCATCAACACTATTTTTATCAGAACTAATGAAACTCAATATCAATCCTACAGAGAGACATCTCATTTCACTTGAATTTCAATACCAACAATGTTAACGACAAGGCATCACTTCAATGCCATCAACAACAGAACAAAGCTAGCAAAAAGCAAGAGTGAATCACCACTCAAAACTCTCTAGCAACCAAGCTAACCAAAGTCAGAGATACTTTACTCAGTATCCAAGACCAATTTCTCAACAATACTCAGTCATAGATAACACTTCCTCAAGGAGTGAATCACCACATCCAAGACTCAATGAAATCCAACACCACGAACTAAACGCAACCAAATGATATCAACAAAGATAGAGTCAACATGCCAACATGGAAAACCCATATAAGTCTAACGACACGATCCTCCGCAATACCATCCGGTAAAGCAAGCCCATCACTGCTAAATCATCATCGAGCAAAGCAAGTGTCAATGGTCCTTGATGAAGTCTACAAGTAATCACTAGTCGCAAAGCAACTAACAATCACTCCTCAACTTGCGTTCACAAGACCCAAGCACCAACTCTTGTCATCAAGTCACATACTTATCCAACATAAACATAATACCCCAGGTATGAGATAAAAGTTCATAGACAAGCACAAACTAAATGACCACTCAAATCCAACTCAACTGCGATAAGCTCACCAACATACCTAGTTAATAGCTCTGAGTATGCCTTGAAGAGGCTAGCTATGCATGATCAACACTCAGTCGAAACTAAAATGAAGACCATGAGATGAACTCATATCGGTACACAACCTCCTCATAGACAAAGCTATAGTATAGGTACTAACATCTCAACCTCAAACAACTAAGTTGGACATCACCATCCTTAGCCAAGGCGCAGGGCCACCAAGACCAAGTCAAAATCAGTGAGAGCTCACTACTCTCATAGAGTCTTAACAAAATGCAAGGTGCAACCCGCCACCGAGCATAATGCTACAAAAGAAAGGCACAAGGGTCACCCTTCTTAGAAAAGTGCAACGGCCACTTTTCTACACCAACTCTAGACTCCATCCAACTTAATTGCCTTAGCCCCAAAAGTTAGCATCCCTTTTGGGTCGCATCATACAAACTACCTACCAAAGTCTAAGTTAACCGAAGTCAACTCTAACCCCTTCACTAGTTTGTACTGGCTTACGAAAACAGAATGGTTTTCGGGCAAAGTGATCAACTAATCAGCCATCGGAAAAGTCTAAGAAAATTTGTGGAAAATTTTCCAATCCTAGAGAAAGAATGACTCTCAGTCCAAGATTGCAAACTTTCAAGACTCAACCAACTTCCTCCTACAAACAACTTCACATAGATTCACCTCAACACAAATTCTCATGTCCAACAATATGCTTAAGCCTCGAACATCTTTGCCCATTTTTCTGACATCTAACTCCGACATCCACAAAGTGCAAAATGAACATCCAAGGCTTGATCACGAAGACCACATCTTCGGATATCCATATTGCACTAACACCCTTCTTCAATCACCTTCAAGATATAATGTGAAGTCAAAACACTAACAAAAAAAAAATGACATAGAAAATCAAGGTCCAAGGAAAATTCCTCATCACTCGAAGTAACAATGCCACTTCCACTAACACAAGTGCTAGTAATGTCAATGCCTCAACTACACATTTTCTCCATCCAACAATCTACTCCAAGTGCTAATGGATCAACTGACGAGCTATAACAAATGAATGCTACAACCCTTTTCCAACACCTAATGGGCAAACTCAAGGAAACAAGGTACCAACATAAGCTTAGCATAATGGACCATCTCTAAGAATCCAATTAAAGCTACCACAATGCTACTTCATGCAAGTAGACTAGCTTCTCCATCAACCACTTTGGGGTTGATCATCGTTTAACCAAGCAACTTCGTAAACACATTGCTCATTATCACATGGATATGATATAAATCATAATGACTTGATTATCAATCAAGCAACACTATGAGCAATGCCCATGTCATTACTTCAAAGGTTTATATGGATATCAAGTGCCAACTCGATTCGACAAAATGCAACATAAATGCCACACCCCATCGATAGAGATTTACAACATCTAACACCACTAACTTTTGTTCATAACACGGACAAGCTCATGCCACTCTCTTTCCGACCAAACTCAAAACTAATCCAACACCAAGCTACTCAAGGAGCAATAACAAGGTTCCCCGGAAAAGAATTGAGCATTGCAACCCAAATCTTCTATAGCGAGCTTAGACAAAAATGGTATAGCACTTCACTGTTATCCATCCCACAACTCACTATTGTAAGACCACCATCTCCAACATGCATCAAGATAAGGACTCTTGATTGCATGATATGAACACAAGCAATGAGTTAACACCTCGTTGCAAATCATCTCTCCAAGAAGAGAAAATGATTTACATATTTGATCCTCCGTTCTTGATGACTCTCTTTTCGGTCTCATCTTTGACCAAACCTCAAGCTTGCTTTCGCATTGCCTTCAATTCAATCCAAGAAAAGTTTATGAGAGAGCACAGCCATGACTACTTGAACCAATAGACTAATCCCTATAGTCTTAATTGTTCCACTTATAATCATGCCTAGGAAGGATCCACTAGTGCTGTGCTAAACAGCTACGGACCAGCCTATTTACCACTCATAGCAAACCTAGGGAGGTTTGCTTTTCACCCATGGTACATGGAACAACTTACGGAACCACCGATAGGCTAACATTAATCCTGCTAACTCAAAGTGCAATCTTGAGTTGCTAATGTGCCTCATTCATGAGCCCATGCGTAAACTCGTGCAACCGGAACAACTCAGTCCACCCTATGAGCCCAAGAGCAAGCTCACATAATATGGAACAAGAAGGTAACCAAATCCATACCCAAGGAACAATTGCGAAGTCTTTTGCACCCAAACGTATACCCACTCGGATCATCGTTTTCATCTCTGCGTATGCAACAAGACTAATTGCCCAATCTCATTGAATAGTACTCGCTGAGACTCATTCTCTGATACCAAATGTAGCGCACGTGGTTTTGACCCTTTATCCTATGGTGATTTACCATAGGATAACACCACGAAGCGGAACCTAAACCCTCTTTGTGCCACGTGACAGATGCCACGTGTCCATGCCACGTGTCCATAGGAACCTGAGGTTCAAGGCCTTGGGCCACTAAACGAACGAATGGTGCCAAACTCCCAAGCATGAGCCAAGGAGTGATGGAACCGAACCACGGAGCAACTCCCGAGCATACAGCCCAAGGAGCGAAGGGACAGGGGCCCGGGGCTACTTGGAATAGTCCTGGAGCAACCAGCATCCCAATGCTAGGACTAGCACGCAAAACGGAGCCAAACGGAGTCTAGCGCTATTTCGGCATACCGGTGGCCTAACGCGAGGATATGGGTACTCCACCAACTAGCATGGAATGGAACTTGGGCTTAGACCCAAGCCGGACGCAAAACAAGGACAGGCACGCAAGCGGGAGCTAGACTATGCCTTAGGTTGGTCAGCCATGCCCGACCTACCCACTATCCCTATTATATATTTGGAACCCCCGACAGCGCCCCCCCCCCCTTTGAGGAACACACGCTTTGGGCTTTCACCCCAAGCCTCCCTTAGTATCAGGAGTTAGTCTCTGGGACAAGCTCAAAACTTACTAAATATGGAATGTCCTTAGATTGCAAATTTGGACACGGGACGAACACCATTGTGTTCAGGCCGATCTCTACATTCCGTAGATATGCCAAATGAGCAAATCTGGACACTTTTTATAAATAGCATTTGAGACCGAAATGAGACTAACACAAAGGGCATGATAGCGAGGGTGTTTGGCAGACACGGTAAGCTATCATCCAGCGATATTGAGGGACCAATCTCAATATGCGAGTGTTCTTGTCAAGCCAGTGCAAGACAGAGCAAAAGAGAACTAAAAAGCTGGGCTGAGTATGCTCAGCTAAATAGACACTTAGGAGTTCCTTCCTTATGCTTATCCGGCCAAGTACAGATGCAAAGTCTAGTTTACTAACACTTGAACAAGAGGGACTAATAAAGGGTCTAGCAATACCGACCTCCTGCCATCGTGGCAGTAAAGTAAGAGTGTCCGTAAGGACTAGCCGACAGGTAACTTTCGATACCCGAAGTCACATTCGCGATCCGTGTCAAGCCAGTGCAAGACAGAGCAAAAGAGAACTAAGAGCTAGGCCGAGTATGCTCAGCTAGAAACACATAAGAGTTCCTACCTTATGTCCATCTGGCTAAGTACAGATGCTAAGCCCAGTTTACTAACACTTGAACAAGAGGGGCTGATAAAGGGAACCAGCAATACCGACCTCCTGCCATCGTGGCAGTAAGGTAAGAGTATCCGCAAGGACTAGCTGACAGGTAACTTTCGATACCTGAAGTCACATTCGCGACACTCCAAGACATCCTGTGCTACTAAGCATTCCCATAGTATATGTCGTTGTGTCTCCTTCGTGCCATATAGCTTACATATTGTGGGAGGTGTATTGCCACGAGAGAGGGGAGTCGTTCTTGTTGGGCTAGCCACATGAAGTAGTGGTTCTTGGCAAACCAGCGGCCTCTCTAAATCTTGTTCACGCATTGTGAACTTCGTGTGCATGGTGAAATCTCTCGTTATGGGGTAGCTATTATTGATTGGTCACATCACCTACCTTTCTATCAATGTTCTTTATTCCATTCAAAGGGCGTGATTGTATAAATAACTTTAACTGCCTATTTATAGTAGTCTATCTAAACCTTACTAACGGG
This sequence comes from Selaginella moellendorffii, assembly GCF_000143415.4. Taxonomy (NCBI): domain Eukaryota; kingdom Viridiplantae; phylum Streptophyta; class Lycopodiopsida; order Selaginellales; family Selaginellaceae; genus Selaginella; species Selaginella moellendorffii. Next base: position 733,880 of record NW_003314329.1, on the reverse strand, counting down.
TTTGGTTTCTTTGCTTGAGAGGGTTGGGGCCTTTCACTTTTCTCTCTATGTCCTTGCAGGCAAGAGCATATCACACTTTTGTAAGCTGGGTGACACCTAGAGCAGCAAGGGTGGTTAACCCCGTTGGTTATTTCCTTGTCGGTGACAGTCAGAAGGTGTCTAAGTTAGTAGTGCATCTACGTTAGATAAAGAAGTTGCCTCATAACTCATTTAAGTTGGTGCATTTCTCACAAAGTGTGAATATGGTGAATTTTTTTGGAGTTGTTTCCTTGGCAGTGTTCTAGACTAGAGTATGCATCGATGAGGATGTTGATCTTCTCTAAGAGGGGGAGAGTGTTGTAAATATGACTTCGGGTATTGAAAATTATCTGTCGGCTAGTCTTTTTGGATATTCTTTCCTTACTACCATGATGGTAAAAGATCGGTAATTGGATCCTTTTTCAATCTCCACCTAATTTAGTTAAGAAACTTGTCTTTGCATGTGGACTTAATCAGATAAAGATAAAATTCTTAAGTGCTATTAGTCAAGCATACTTGACCTAGTTAGAGAAACTCATTTGTTGACTTGCACTTACTAGTGTTAAGAAAAACCCCCACAATATTGAAATTGGTCCCTTAATACTTGTTAAATGAAAGCTTATTATGCTTGCCAAACACCCTTCTTATCATGCCTTTTGTGTTAATCTCATTCCAGTCCCAAATACTATTTATGGAAAGTGTCTAGATTTGCTCATTTAGCATATCTACAGAATGTAGAGATTGTCCTGAACACAATAGTGTTCATCCTATATCCAAATTCACAATTTAGAATTATTCTATATTTAGTAAGTTTTGAGTTAGTCCTAGAGATTAACTCCTGTGGCTAAGGGTGAAAGCCCAAACCTTAAGTAAGGGGGGGGGGCAACAAACCTAAGATATAGTCTAGCTCTTGCTTATGTGCCTATTATTGTTCTGTGTCCAACTTGGGTCTAAGCCCAAGTTCCACACCATATTAATGGAGTACCCATATCCTTGTGTTAGGCCACTAGTATGCTAAAATAGCATCAAACACTATGTAGCTCCATTTTGCGTGCTAGTCCTAGCATTAGGATGCTAGATACTCTAAGACTGTTCTAAGTCGCTCTATGCCTTTATCCCTTCACTCCTTGGGCTGAACGCTCAGGAGTCACTCCGTGCTCTAGTTCTTTTGCTCCTTGGCTTCAAGCTTGGGAGTTTGGCTCCGTATCTTTATTTTGTGGCCCAAACCCCTAAAACTCAGGTTCCACTCCATTATCCTTGGGGACACATGGCATGTGGCATGTGACACATGGCATATGGAGGGTTTAGGTTCTTCTTCATTGTTATCTTATGGTAAATTACCATACGATAAAGGGTGAAAAACACATGTGCTATAGTTCATATAATGTCTCCCATTCAAAATGAGTGTTTTGATGAACCAACAAAGTTAAGGGAAGAGTAATATCAATATAGTGCTCGATAAACTTGTGGTAATAACCAACTATTCCCAAGAAACTCCTCAACTCAACAACATTTTTTTAAGTTGGCCATTCATTCACAATAGCAACCTTTCATGGATTAGTCTTGACTCCTTCAGTAGAGATAATATAGCTTAGATACTTAAATTCAGATTGTGCAAACTTGCATTTACTCCTCTTAGCATAAAGCATATACTTGTATGATAACTCCAACACTTTACACAAATATTGTCTATGCTCAAGTATATTCATACTAAAGATAAGCATATCATCAAGGAAGTTCTCCACAAAGTCATGCAAATGCTCCCAAACACATGGGTCATGAGGCATTTATAAATCCGAATGGCATCACCGAATGGAATCAAAATACCTGAAACTCATAGAGAAAGCTAACTTACAATATCTATATCATTCAAAGCAATCTAATGATAACCCACTTTGCAAGTTGATCTTGGTAAAGACCATGGCTTCCCTAAGCCCATCCAAGATGTTATATGGCATTAGCATTTTATCCTTAACTGTTAGACGCCAGCTTTGACTACATGGTCAATGTTGGTCAAAGGGAGGCTCAAGGGTATATTAAGGCATGTTAGGGTAAGGGACTTAACCTACCCTAGGGCTCATAGTGGAGTGGTAGCGGAGTGGAGCTTTTGAGGTAGCTCGGGGGTGGTTGGGTGATGAGGAACCTCAAGAGGTGGCGTAGCATAGTTTAAGGCGACTAGATCTCTGTCTTTTTGTGCCGGATCATAACATTGGTATTGGAGAATGTTAGGATCTTATCCCTTACACCCTAAGCCAACTGGCTAAAGGGGTGATCATTTGTACAACTCATCCTTGGGACAAGGACTTTGTTGGGGGGGAAGAATTGTTAGGTGCCAGCTTTGACTACATGGTCAACATCCATCAAAGGGAGGCTCAAGGGTATATTAAGGCATGTTAGGGTAAGGGATTTAACCTAAAGTGATTAGATCTTCGTCTTTTTATACCGGATTATAACATTAATATTAGGATCCTATCCCTTACACCCTAAGCCAACTGGCTAAAGGGGTGATCACTTGATTGTAGGGCCCTTTCTTTATCCTATTATCCTGACCTAATGCCTAACAATCCTCCCTTCATCAGGGAATGATTGTCCGCGATCATACTTAGGCCACCCTTCGGTCACTATGGTCCTTCTCTTAGGGTCTACCAAATCTTGGTTCTCCCTGTTGAATATTCCTTTAGAATATTCCTACCCCACTCGTCAGCCATGAGAATCGAACTGGGCTCCAATACCAATGTTAGGATCCTATCCCTTACACCTAACTAAGGGGGTGATCACTTGATTGTAGGACCCTTTCTTTATCCTATTATCCTGACCTGGTGCCTAACATTAACTGTCTTTTTTTTTAAAGCATGGTACTTGATAGACATCCACATCAAGCCATTTTTCTTCTTATAAGCAAGACTAGTGCTCCAAATGGAAACTTACTTGGCTAGATAAAACTCTACTCAAGTCACCCAGTCACTTGATGTTTGACCTCTACTTCCTTGGCATGACTTAATTGTCAATAGATCAGCTTTGTGCCTGGTTCTAGCACAATTTCATGCTCAACTCCACTCAAAGGTGACAAGCGACATGGTAACTCAACTGGGAACATGTTCCTGAACTCCTCAAGTTCCCTTGCTATTCCATGCAAAACCTTTGATGTATCCAACTCTCAAATATACATTAAACAGAGCTTATTCTCTTTATTGTGCACAACACTTATCAAAGTCATTGCCAACATCAACTTAATCAAGCTTGGAACATCGCTTCCAAACCAAGTATCACATATGCCACCATACTCAAGCTTCACATGTCAAAGGCTCCACTTGATCTTGGGATCAACACACATGTGCCATGAATAACATGCTAAGGATCATGTCCACATGATGCAAATTTGTAAGAAAGAAATCTTCAACCATGGTGATCTTGCCAATTTTCACTAATTTATCACACACTGCACCATCCCATTACTGGTTTTCAGTGGTAGATCTAGAAATTCCATAAGGAATCACTTTAGTCATTGGTATCTTGTACTCAACCAACTTTGCTAAGACAAACTTGTTGGAATTGCCACTATCCAGCAAAATGCACACTAGACAATTTCTTAGTAATCCCTTGACTCAAATCACAAAGGATTCCAAATTCAAGGCCATGGCATCATCACTCCAAATCCTATTGAGTGTTACGGACAATCTGCCTTCCAAGATATATGTCTTGCTTGGATTCTCCTCATATTACATTTTCTGGACCCTTTTCTTACTCGAAGCTATAACACTCATGTTCGAAGGCTTGTTCTTGTTTTCAAGAGCGGACAATCTGCCTTCCAATGGCATTCCTCACCACACTTATGGCAATAGTTGTGCATTTTCTTGGTAATCCAAGGCTTCTTGCCATTCCCCTGACCACCATTGCCATTGCCACCTTCTATACAAGACTTCAAACGCTCATTGCCACCACTAGTCTTGTCTTGGGAGGCTCCTCTCACGTTTGGCACACTTGTCCTAAGGACGTGGCTCACCCTCATCCACCAAGTCTTGAGCTTGCTCAAAAAGCTCCTCCAAAGACATGTTGCTATGGAAGTTTTCAAGTGATCTTGCATCCCCTTGGTGTGCAAGTTGTTCACAAAGTAATCTTCTTAGACCTCTTTAGTATAGTCATTAGGCAATATCCCAAACTTCTCAATGTACTTTTCCAGGTCCAAATCATCTTGCTGCAAGTATTGAAGCTTATATTATGCATAAGAAGCATCATCGTAAATAACATGAAAGCTTCTTTAAATTCTTGTACATTAGTTTAAAAGGCAAGTCCACCAACATGTAGCCCAGCCTTTAAGCACTACCTCCATGAAGATTAGTGCATCCTCATCTAGCAATCCTTGAACCTAGATTAGTTTCAAAGTCTTGCGCAACCAGCTGAGCACCTCATCCGCAAGGACATTAGTCCCATAAAACTCAGGAATCCAAACTCAATCTGTGACACAACTCCTGCCACCTTTAGAATTCTCCATCTTCTTGATGCACTGATGCATGTCCACCAAAGATCCATGCATTTCAACCTCAAGGGTCTGAATATTACTGTTGAGGGTTTGCAATTTCAACACCACATCATTCATCATCCAAGCTTCCACAAATGATTGATTAATAGCTTCCTCTGCAAAATCCATAACAATAAACTTACAGATTCTTGAACTCTACCTTTTAATACCAATTGTTAGAACATAGGGAAGAATTACCTCACTAACACAAAGTAGATCGCCCAACCACCCTAGAGCCCTCTATGCCACTACTCACGGCTGTGAGCATGCTCCACCTCCACCATGTTTAAAAGCCTTGGGCTAGTTGTGAACTAATCCCCTGTTAAAATAAACTTAACTTAGTCATCCTTTAAGCCATATGGGTTAATATTAATCATAGGATTATAACATTGTGATTGACCAAGAGTAGAAGTTCTTGGATCAAATGGCATCAAGATTTAGTGCATGCAATCTACAAAACCACATTTCCCATACATCTCAATAGATTGTTGGTGAGGTAGACATCGTCCATGATTGGAGGACATAGTGACAGAATGTGCGAATGGATCACCTCTGCTGCTCGCTGCCAGGATATCTCACAAGACCCAATTGCAACCCATCACCCAATTACATTGCCAGGCCATTGGCATGCTTGTAAACTTGTGTCTATGAGTTTACAGTAATCTGATCAAACTCACCACCACCACCACCTGGATGATCACACTGCTCCCTAAAGCACTCATTGTTTTTAGCACTTCGAGCTGAGAGTTTGCATAGCATTGGCAAACTGAGCAAATATCTGGGCTAAACCCATTACGAGGTGTACCATCCGGACCTGTTGAGTCCGTGTGCGAGAACATCTGATGGAAACACCAGTTGTTGATGGACAAGTGCAACCGGGACATGATTACCAGCTCAGTTTTGAGGCCATGGCAAACAAAATGGTCTGGACAGACTCTGCGTCTCAATCCAAGCAAGCAGCTGAGGCAAAAGCTACTTCTGAGAAAAAACAGTATGCTGCAACAAGAATCAGCAACATCAGTTTAAGATATTGTTCTGGAAGACAGCTTGTTTGAGCTCAAGTTTGATTCAAGATCCAGGTACCCTGGTCCCATATATTCTTCACTTGGTTGTCAAAGCTAGAGGTACATATAGATTTCGATTCTTTCAAATCCTCATACTTGAGCTCCAAGTTTGATGCCTTTTCCTAGCAATAATATCAAAATCTCGAAAGTTTGCTCACCCACGAGAAAAACTCTAGGTACCCAGAGATCCAATAAACCTAGGAAGCCCATGAGGAAAATCCTAGAGTCAACATAAGCAAGTCACACCTCATGGAATTGGTGGTGATCTTGGTGCAACTAGCTAGTGAAACTTGTCTTTAAACACATGGTTTTAGGTGTCAAAAGTACAGCCATGATCTGTCTTTTGCACAATTGTCCAATCTTATGAGAGGCTTGATCAAGTTCAAATTCAATTGGTAGAGAGGAAGCTTTCTCAAAAGTTTCTGAAGAGTAGAAGGCATAAAACAGAATTATACCAGGTCATAAACTCATCTCATCAGAAGTAGATAAATGTAGTGTGGAGCACTTTTGAGCTCATGAGCTAAAGGGTTGAGCTCATGAGTTGAGCTCAAATTTCAAATGTAGTTGAATACAAATATTACAAAGTTTTAAAAATTAAAGTTCATAGTAAATCTAACTTTATTCTTTATTTTAACATATCTTTTCATTTTTATATAAATAACAATATTTTGGTAGTAAATATTTACTATATGCCAAAAAATGTTGTTTTGTCAAAATTTTAAATAAGATAGGATTTAAATCCACACTATATGCTTTTTTAAAATTATCAAGTTTGAATTAGGATTCTTTTGCAAGGCTATATATCTATTAGACACAAAGCTCTATTTCGTTAAAGTGGGATTTATTCAGTAAAATGGGACTAGGTACAAATTTTCAAGTATTTGAAAATGACGTGAAATTATATGTTTTTTGTCCAGGGGCTAGACATATCTGGGGCATGGTGACTAGCGCGGTGACTTTGTGTCCAGACTGAGTCCATCTGGTTGTATAATAAATCTCATTGTCAAGGTGAACAAGCCGAATCTGAAGTTACATTGAAGGAGTTAGTTTCCGCGTCCTCCTCTGCATCAGTGATGCAGCGCCCCACCCATATCATTTGTTTTTTATTACTGGGTTTGACAAGCACGATCATTCCTTTGCAGACCTGTACTGGATTGAATGCTGAATCCGGCTTCTTGTTCCTCGGCCCACAATAGTGATCCTCAACATCGTTATCTGTCAATGCATTTCCAGAGGACATTGTTCTGCTACTATCTGGTGCTCTGGGTTCTGGCCAAAAGGACTCTTCCAATTCTTCATATACAACCGGCCCATTTTGGATATTAGATATAATCTTCTCCCAGTATTCGAGCAAAGGTTTGCACCTCTGAAAATAGGATTCTCCACCAAATAGGATTCTCCACCTTGGTATACATGGAAGGGAGAACTCGTTGGGTGTCTCGTGTTCCATCTTCCAAGAGGTGGGTTTTATGTGGTTGCTGCTCGCTACATGTCTCGACAAACCTCTTGAAGATTGCCTCTCCATATACAACATGACCCCTGGTTTTGTGCATACCGTCGTTCCCATGGACTACCTGTTGAACCCTTTGTTCCTCAAACTCGGTTTTGATTCTGTAGAATGTGGTTCGAGGGACTCCATAAATGATTCTCCATGCCTTCATGCAGACCAAACCCCTCTGGAAGACCATGCCCCCCACCTGATGTTCTGAAGCATCAACAGATGACCGTAATGCCTCATACACAAAATTGCGAGCTGCCTTCTAGGACAATGTCTTGTATCTTGTTCTCTCCTCTTCAATAGCATCCCAATCAGCATGTTGACAGCACCTCCTCTTGCAACAAGCAACTGTCGAGACCATTCGAACCTCCATCGCCATTTTCTGCCTTTTCGGTTCGTTGCTCAGATCCCTTTGGCTGCGCTTTAGGAAGGTGTACTTTCTTTTCCCATGAAGAGATGTTCTGTCATCAGTTATAGTGGTGTTTGATTATGAATCCTTCACATTCTCAAACACTAAGTGCCTCAATTTCCACCGCACAATGCTTCCAATAGTTAGACTATTTTCTTTTGTGTCAACAACCTCTAAAATCGCAACTCCAATATCATCCCAGCCCAATTCTTGATTAGCAACCGCATCTCTTGGATCGACAACTGTGGCTAAGCCCTCAGCTACCACCTCCCCCTCGGGGTTGTTTAGAAACACCTTTGCCTGAATCCATGTAGCACGGTTCTTAAGATCCACGGAGGGAACATGTGTCGCACTTGCGCTGTCCCCAACATCTGCTTTCTTCTGAAGATTTTTCAAAGCAACAACAACATTTACCCCGACGACTATCTCTCCTCGTTCAATAGTGACCACATTCCCATCGAAGACAGTCTCTACTGATACAGCAGCATTGCCTTCCCCAAGCCTTTGACAGTGTATAACAAAGTTCCGATCCATAGACACAAGGGTCCCTTTTGCAACTCTCTTCCCACCATTCAAAATGTAAACCTTTTCCCCAACCCTGAAGGCCATTCTGAAAGTGCAGAAAAGAAGTTAAGACCATACAAAAAATGATTGGAGAATGGCCTAAATCATAACATACCAAACAACCTCAATAGCATGAGGCCACATGCCATTATTCAAACATGCTATTGACACCCACGTGAAATTTCGCATTCACAAAATTGGCATGAGCCCTCATGCCATTAGTGGTACCACTAATGGCATGAGGCTTCACGCTATCTTTGGCCCCTGCTAGCCTGTTGCTATATTCCTTTTGCCTTGCTGCAACTGTATATATTTTTGTGTGCGTGACTAGTCACCCATACAAAAATATACATAGTTGCAGCAAGGCAAAAGGAATATGGCAATAGGCTAGCAAGGGCCAAAGATGGCATGAGGCCTCATGCCATCTTGATAAACACACAGCTACAGGCAGGTAAAGAAACTATTGGCAATATGCTAGTGATGAACTTGCAAGGCCCCAAGATGGCATGAGGCCTCATGCCATCTTGATATACACACAGCTGCAGGCAAGTAAAAACATACATGACAATATGCTAGCCATGAAATTGCAAAGGCCCAAGATGGCATGTGGCCTCATGCCATTTCTAAATGTGGTCCTAAGCCATTCCATGGTGAACATACTAGGAAGCACAAGTGCCGAATATCAAGAGGAAGCGGTAGCCACACCAAAGACAGTGCCGCTTGCAACACCGCAACTACTCGTAGCGCCGCTCGCAACACCGCAACTGCTCGTAGCGCCGCTCGCACAAACTGCCACTCGCATAAACTGTCGCTCGCAATGGCGCTGGCAATGCCGCAACCGCTCGTAGACGCATAAACCACAGCTCACAACGCCGCTTACACAAGCAGCGCTCATTGCACTCAGCGAAACCAAGAACACAGTGCACAAAAATGATAGACCTAGGAATGAGTTCGAGAATTCAAAAATAACACACGCTTGAACGTCACATCAAATCCTCTGACAAACCAGATCTTATGATTCCTCTGACAAATTTCAAACTGAGTAGCTTCTAGACTTGGCTGTTGGACGTTGAACTTTGTCACATCATGTCCTTGCCTCGATCCAGCTGTGCCATGTCAGTGATTCGAACTTTGCCATGCCGTGTCAGCGATCCGCGCTAAGATTATTCGCCGTGTAAAGGAATAATTATGCTGTGTGTGTACGTACATTTATGGCAATATAAGGCCACACGCCATTCAAAGAATAATGCTAGTTGAGCATTTTTTTGTGCATTTTTGGGTTCAAAATTGCATGAGCCCACACGCTATAAAGTTTACCTATACCAAAAATAGAAACAGCTTTATTTACTTGGGAATTTAAGTGGTTGAGGCATTTTTAAACTTACAAACACATGCCCTACTTACATTCCTTTGGTTGTTTAAAATTCAAAAATATTATAAACCTTTCTTTTTGCATTTTCAATGTTTTCAATTATGGTTTTTGATTTTCGCAGGACCAGCCTAGTAATCTATTTGCATCCCGTCATGTTTATAGCTAGCTTTCGTTTGTCCCCTTCACTAGCCTGAGATACATTTGCTCGGCATCTGCCTCTTACAGCATTTGCCCAGAAAGGGCATCTTTCTTCACGTAGCATTTGCCACATGTTTAGGGTTTAGGGTTTAGGGTTTAGCAATTCAGTAGCTTGATAAACATGCAAATACAGAACTTGATGCAAAATCCTTTGATATGTCACAATGCCCCTAGGACCATAAACACATTTCAATAGAGAGGGTCCTTTCATTTCATAACTCCTTACGTAGATCTTGGTGAAACCAGAGTTAGTGAAGTTGGTTTCTTGTGATCCCGCATCTGATTGTGATGTCCCTTTGCAGTGTTGATGGAAAGGTCAATGCACATCAAACTTTAGAATCTTGGAGCAAAATAACGATCGGTTCTATGGCAAATGCCCCTGAAACATTGTAAGGCTCGTGTGGTCTCATGTGGTGTCCGATCGAGATGCTTCTTTGCAGGGTCATCAAGAAGGACATTGTATACCATTCTTTATTTAGCTGAACATCTGGCATTTTTGGAAATACAAGATGCTTTGGAATATCCAATCATGCATGGTATAAATATAGCGAGGGTATTAAATGATATTTCAATGATGATCTTTCTTTTGGATTTCACGTGCATGCAGTCCGAGGAATGATGACGTTGCGGATTTCTTTTGGATTTCACGTGCATGCATGCGCGTGGCGATCCAGAAATTAATGGTGGCACCCAAGTCCGAGGAATGATGACGTTGCGGGATTACCAACCGTTGTGACATTTCGCGCGTGTGAGGTTAGGTTTTGCATTTTGCTTCGTACTCACACTCGCACACTCGCGCTCGCATTGCGCTCGCACACTCACGCTCGCATCACGCTCGCACACTCGCACTCGCATCGCGCTCGCACACTCAAGCTCGCACTCGCGATCACGCTCACATTCGCGCTCATCTACCTTCTCTACAGGTTTCTTGTGTGCATCGGCGTCCACTCGTGCTTGCATCACACTCGCACTTGCATCGCGCTCATGTGCATCGGCGTCCACTTCAAGACACACCCAGTTTGTAACTTCGCCGCCAACTCCACCGCCCACTCCGCCACCCACACGCAGCCCACTTGGCATCCCGGGAGATTTCAGCACCACTCTCCAACTGTAAGTGGCAGAGTAGCCTTGCTGCTACGATCCGCTGCACACACAGTGCACATTCGCTAGCGAGTCCGGCCTCGATTGTCACGCCTCCATTCGGCTTCAAATGGTAAGTCTTTTAGGCCAAGTAGAAAATGGCATGAGGCCACATGCCATTCAGTAGCAACATTGGCATGCACCGATTGGGCTCTCGAGTGCAGTCCGGTTACAGATGGCGTGTAGCCTCACGCCATCTTAGGATGCAGCCTCAAGACATTTGATGCAGTGGTGAATGGCGTGTGGCCTCACGTTATTTCCAACTGCTAGCTTTTCATCTGTCAGCTCTAATTGTTGTGCATTTTTGAACAGGTGAGGAATTGCGTTCTTCTTCCAGCCACTGTCAATGTGGATGCAGAGAAGGGGGAGGAGCTCACCAGTTGGACTTTCGGGATGGAAGGCAAGGATCTGAGGCTGTACAACACAGATGGTGGGAGAAAAGAATGCATGGGGATCCTCATCCAAGTGACAGACACTCCATGCAGTTCCATGCAAGAATATGGACTGGCACTTGTGGTAGAGACAGCGTCCGCCTTCAAGATCCACCTTGCACATCCTAGCGGCTTCCCGGAGGGGGGCAGCGGCTATGAGGAATTCCTAGAGGGAGCTAGGGAGAGGTTGTCCAGGAGGCCCACAATTTCAAAGACGCTGCGGGTCTATGAAGATCACATGGAATCCACAGACCTCACCTACGGCGATGTTCAAAAACTATATTCCAACATTGAGCCATTGAGAGTGACTCCAGTTTGCGAAGCGAAGGGGAAGGGGGTCGATCTGGAAACTACCTCGAAGCAGAAAAGGGTGGTCAAGCTCAAGCCGACGTCCGACTCTCCTGCTCCAAAAAAGAAGCTACTCGGTGATGCCATTGCCTCGGGTTCAAACACTACACCCACCAAAAAGAAGAGCCGCAAAGAGCAGAAAGAGCAAGAAGAGGCAGCAAAAATCATCGCAGATAATAGTACTTGTTACTATTTCAACAAAGTATATACAATCGACGTGAGCCACATCGACATCCAAAGCAAATACAACCACAGGCTAGTATCTGATGAGTGGGTGGAGAAACTGAAGCAGAAGATGCTGGCAAGTCCAGTAACACCCGACATCGCAGACGTGATCCCCTACTACCGAACAATGAAGGGCGAGACGAGGTTTCCAGACTTGATCAATAGGAAGGTGTTGGACGATTAAAACATCCGGTTTTATGCCGTCTCCGGGCAGCATTCTAGCTTGGTGATGCAAGAGATAGTTGTGGATATTATGGTGGGCAAGGAGGTGAAGAAAGTCTTCAAGACAAGAGTTGTCCGCCTGATAAAAGGCAATTCGCCCCTCCGATCTATCATATACATCTCCCACGCGCAGAATGTCAGGCAAGAAACGTGCTACAAATCGGGTCTGCACGAGACATTGGCACGAACACGGAAGCTCTGGATTCAACTGAAGAAGCCACAAAAACCAGGACAAGGACGTGCACTAGCAACTAGCGCCTGGCAGGTAAGCCTCGTTGCATGTGGCATAGCATGTGGCCTCACGCCATTTCCATTGCAGGAATTCTCGAGTCTTCTCTCGAAAACACTGGGGGTCAATGACACACTCAGCATCCATAACATTCTACTCGCGACAAAAGTTGTTTTTGACAAATGGGTAGATGTGCTGAGGAGGTACCATGACGGGGAGTTGCTAAACTCAATGGGTGTGGAGGACGGCCGGAAGCCCAATGATTTGAAGCTCAAAGCCTTGCATTTCTCGCGGTCTCTAGACGACGACGACCTTCTGACAGTGGCTAATGCTCTTCTACGTGGTGAGGTAGTCTTCAACAAGACCAAAATGACTCCCGGCCATATTGTGACATACGAGGACTTGTGCACGACTCTGAGAGCTCGTGCGCTATTGAAGGATTGGATCTTCGAGCAAGTGGCCGTGGAGAGGGTGAGCATCGACACCACGCAAGAGATGATGGAAGCGCTAGAGTTGTCAAATGAAGACATCGACGAGTACGTGAAGGGGGCCCCCAAGTTCATCGATCTGCTGTGGGATGCCACGAAAAGTAAAGCTGAGAAGTTGGATTAGTATCCAAATTTCATTAAGAGGGATGTCGACCGCCGGCTTCAGAAACAGCTCAACCCCGCAGCAGAGGCCTATCGAGAACCTTACCGGGTATACGTGAATTCAGATGAGGATCAAAGGTGGAGGAGCATCGTTTCCCACGGAGATGAGCAGGTCAAGAACATCTTTTGTGTGATGGACTTCACAAACGAGGAGATCACTCATGCAGACGAAGTCAGCTCCATCATTGACTTAATGGTGGGACTTGCGAAGGTGGAATCTTCAGTCCACTATATGATCTACGACTCCGAATCCTATCACAAGTTCTGGAAGGCCTTGAACGAGGTGAAGGCTCGGTTGAAAGGCAAGGAGATGCGGGAGATCCATGGGATAATGGCTAAGAAGAAGATACCGACGAATGTCCGCATCTTCACACTCGCCCTTGTTATTGGTCCTGCAGCAGAGTGGGACTAGAGTGACTTCCCAGCTTCGTTCGACAAGGCCGATCGAATTGATCTGAGGGAGGTCAATTTACCCGTGCCTGAGGAACTGAAGACGGCTATGGAGCTTTCGAATCCAAAGAAAGCTCCAGGTGCAACATGGGAAATGCTCAGCTGGGTCTTCAACACAATAGCGGGTGGGTCACCTGCTTCCGACTCCAAGGGCAAATGCGTTGTCGAGTACAACTGCGGCGGACTATTCTTTCGAGCCGCACTACTCAAGGGTGTCCCGTGTGTTGCGGTGACAAACTCCATTGAAGAGGTGACTTCAATGGAGCATATAATTACAGTTGCCAAAGAAAAACAGTATCTTCTCTGCGAACCTGGTGAGTACGCACTTTAAGTTTAAATGTTATCTCACAAGCTCTGTATGCAGGAGCGTGGCCACCCCCAGATGCTGAAACGGCATTAACAGCTACTGTTGAAGATACCCATGTTGGGCCGAGCTCACAACCTGCACAAGGTAAGGTCACGTGAGGCCTCACGCCATTTTGATTATAGATCGTTGTGAATATTCAGACACGAGGACTGAAAAGCGCACTGGTGGCGCGTCGAAGAAGGACAAACAGACAAGCAATAGGAGAAAAGGAGGTACAAATTATATTTGCAATGGCGTGTGGTCTCATGCCATTCCTTGCAGGAGACACTTCTTCAAAGGCAAAACAGGCAAGCACCAGCCAAGCTCAAACTGACAGTGGTCATAAAAAGCGAAAGCATGTTGGACAGTCATCGGGATCAGAGGCGTTTGATTCGAAAAGGAAGAAGGGCAATGAAAAGATGATAGGTAATGCCTCGCGGTTATGGCGTGTGTGCTCATGCCATTCATTGCAGATCAAGGGCTGAGTGAAAGCAGCCAGTCACCACCTCCTGACTCAGATTCCTATGGCGGACTCCCCTTCCCCAATCTCAATGGAGAGGTACAATGGATGAGGGATGCTTTTCAAGTCAGGGCCACGTTTTTCTCATCTCGTCATCTTCGAAGGGTGCAAGAACGTGTAGAAACCATGTTAAGACAGTCGGGTGAGGATACGGTCCTAGGTCACGCACTAAAACAAGCTATGGATGTCTTGTATTTTGAGATGGAGCCTCGGCTAGATGATTTTCCCAAGATGGTCCTGGAAGAACAAGCCATCCAGCCTGAGCAGCCTATGGAAGAAATGCAGGAGGGGGATGAGGAGCCAGAGAAAGATAATGAGCAAGAAGAGCAGAAGGACGAAGAGGAGGACAAAGAAAAGGAGGACGAAGAGGACTTGGATGGTCCTCACAATGGTGACGATCACAATAATGACGACGACGATGATGACAACGATGGCCAGCCTGAGGTGGCCAAAGAGCAGCGGAGGAAGGTCATACAAGACAAACCATCAGGTAAATAATAGTACATCCATTCCTAACCTTTTACCATTTCTAACATTGTCCATGTAGGTCGCAGAGCAAATGGTAAGTAGAGATTATTCAGTTGAATTTACAAACTCTAGCCTTTAGTGTCGAGGAAGGATAGTGCCAAGCAAGGGTCGAAACGTATGTCCAATCCTTCAGAATCAGCAGTGCGCCCAAGTGATATCGGTCCTAGTTCCTCAATAGCAGTTGATGGTAAATACAGTATAGTCGATTCAATGTGCTAATGAGTTTGTTTTTAGTAGCACGGGAGGATACCATCTCAATCGAAGGGAGATATTTGGACATGCATATGGATCCGCCAGTGGACTCTACTTGCCTGCAAGAGTCATCAGAGCTGGTGGAGGCTACTATCCATATCAACGCCAAGCAAGCTGACCACGCTCCACTTGATGCTGCCCATACCACTGAGTCAATCTTGTCCACGTATCCAACTGATGGTGACCAGGTGCCATTGGACCCGCATGAGGCCACCCCAGCCACCGAGCCGGTCGTATCCTCATTTCTAACGGACTCAACGTGTGCCTAATCGTTTGACTACGCGCCGTTGGAACTTCCCTACACCGCCCCTGCTGCCTGTTTGGTCATGTCCACTTTGCCAACGGAGGCACCAGCTGAAATGGCGTGTGATCACACGCCATCGGAACCACCCCATACCACTGTTGAGCCAGTTGTACCAGAGTCTACAGCTGAAATGGCATGTGCCCACACGCCATCGGATGCGATTGACCCCACATTGCAAAGGAGAGTATTTCCGCCCTTCACGTTTCCTCGACAAAAACCCTCTCAACGACCATCGGGAGCACCATTCGCTAATATTGTAGATGGTAAAATTGACTTGTACCATTTTTTATGCTGACGCATTTCATTTCAGAGTCACAGCGAAGGTACTGTATCATTTTTGATCTGAACGGTGTCCTTTTCTCCCATGAGCGTGGCTCGTCCTCGAATGTCACTGCACCCTCCAAAGCCTGCGATCGCAAGTTGGTCAAAAGAGACAGATTCACATTAATCGCACGGGAGAAACTGCGGGATCTAATAATGACCATGCGACACTTAAAACAGAGGGCCGGATTCAATTTGCAATTGGGAGTTTGGACATCCATGATGTGCCACAATGCATTAACATTGCTATAGATGATGCACGATCAGACGCGAGTAATATTACCATTTGACTTTCTCCTAACACAGGAGGATTGCTTGACTATGGTCCATGTGAAGGGTAGCAAGCCCATCTTCGTCAAGCCAGAGGCTGTAGTGATGAACTGGACTGCTAGGTCAAGTGAAATCCTCATCATCGATGACTCGCCGATTAAAATTGCAGCGAACACGCACACATATGCAGTGCACCCCATCTCTTGCAGTATGGAAACTAGGGAGAAGAAACTGTATGTTCTAGGGGACCTTGCAAAACGGCTTGGAGCGATGGTGATAGAGAACCGGCCAGTCCAGGAGGTGGCTATAGAAATCAACCAAATGGCAGATGGAACGGTATATCAGAAGCCATTTGATCGGACAGACACCAGTCATCATTTATGGCATGTATATTGTCTAGCCAAGCACTATCCGCATCTCCATAATCTGCTCAACCGGATGGGTTCTTCGACCACTGAACATGAGCATGGACGTATTAGAGAAGAAATGGCATTACTATTGGGTCTAAATCCTGATAGTGTGGAGAGTGATGAAATTCCAAGATTATTGTATAGGCGTTGGAGGCAAAAAATAACAGTCTGAGATGGCATGTATTTATTTAAAAATGTAACTTATTATGGCATGGGGTTCCATGCCATTGTATTAATATTAAAAGACAATTCTTTGAGAGGATTTGCATTATAATAGAAATGTTACAGCATGTTATTGGAAGTCTACAAAGTTGTTTTATTAATAAGGGGAAAGTAAAGATTGAATGGGGACTTGGGCTCCACCTAGACTCGGAGCAACTGAGCCAATATTAAAAGGATGGAAAGAAATTGGACGACGATGACAAGGAGAAGAGAGAGGTGAAGCAGTGGCAAGGGTGTAAGGAACCGACTCCCCGAGATGTCGTAGGCTAAGGGATCCCCAAAAGCTTGACCGAAGTGACAAAGAGTTCATCGGATGGGACCAAGTCGAGGATCGAGTCCAAGACCGACTCTAGGACCGAGTTCAAGATAGAGTCCGGAATCGAGTCCGAGACCGACTCGGGGACCGAGTTCGAGTCCGAGTTCGAGACCGAGTTCAAGACGGAGTCCGAGATCCGAAATCGGGTCCAAGACCGAGTCCGAGGTCGAGTCCGAGGTCGGGTCCGAGATCGGGTCCGAGATTGAGTCCGTGATCGAGTCCGAACCCGAATCCGAAGTCGGATCCGAAATCGGGTCCGAGATCGAGCCAGAGACTAAGTCCAAATACTAATACGGGTCAAGGGGTGAAAGCCCAAAGCGTGCGTCTCCCAGGGGGGGGGGGGCTGCAGGGGGTTCCAAAAGTATAGTAGGGATAGTGAGGTCCAGGAACCAGTTTTGAAGGGACTCTCCAGTTGGGCTTCCAAACCGACTTGAGGTTGGGACTGGGACCGAGGGGCCTTGGGTGGGAGTGAGCAGGGACTTGGCTGGTGCCGGAGGGGCCATCCAAGGAAGTGCTCAAGAGCAGCTCCCACTCCCGAAAGGGAAACCGATTGCGGTGCTCCCGGCTCAGGTGGAGTGGTGCCCCACTTGAGTACCATGCGGCTCATTGGTCCTCGCCCTTCCTAGGGGCTTGGGCCTTCCTTCGGGATGGAAGTGGGGGGCGAGAGGTACCCATACCGGGCCGCTAGGCCACGGTGTTTCGCCCCGGCGTCCCGAAGCAAGTGTTGCACTCAAGACTTGGGATTTAGAGGGTCCCATGATCAAGTCTTGTGGTACCAAGGGATGTTAGGAACCTGGAATCTTGGTGTGCTTGGCTGCTTGTGCTTGCGGGGAGTGTAGCCGAACCTTAAGTCCAGTCTAACCCGGGGAGGGGGATTGGGAGTGATTTGGGAATCCATGGAAGGATGGCTAACACTCCGTTGCTCGTGCAGTGAGTAGCTGAAACCAAGTAGGAGCTGGTACCATAGGCGAGAACCTTGGCGAGGGAACTTAGCAAAAGCCAAGGCAGTGTTGGACGGATAGGCGAGGTAAGCTGGCAAAGTGGAAAGGAAAAATTTGTGGCTTACAAAGGGGAGGAGAAGTGATTGAGTAGACATTTCCTTGTTTAAAATAAAATGGCATGTGCCTCAATGCAGTTGAATTTTGTTATATTTATATACTATATAAAGGTTTGGAAACCTTATTTTACAAGTGGGATAATGGCAATTCCCACTTTAACGAAATAGAGCTTTACTTACCACTACCTCACCATGTAGAAGAGCATTAGCCACTGTCAGAAGGTCGTCGTCATTTAGAGACCGCGAGAAACACAAGGCGTTGAGCTTCAAATCATTGGGCTTCCGGCCGTCCTCTACACCCATTGAGTTTAGCAACTCCCCGTCATGGTACCTCCTCAGCACATCTACCCATTTGTCAAAAACAACTTTTGTCGCGAGTAGAATGTTATGGATGCTGAGTGTGTCATTGACCCCCAGTGTTTTCGAGAGAAGACTCGAGAATTCCTGCAATGGAAATGGCGTGAGGCCACATGCTATGCCACATGCAACGAGGCTTACCTGCCAGGCGCTAGTTGCTAGTGCACGTCCTTGTCCTGGTTTTTGTGGCTTCTTCAGTTGAACCCAGAGCGTTGAAATTGTGGGCCTCCTAGACAACCTCTCCCTAGCTCCCTCTAGGAATTTCTCATAGCCGCTGCCCCCCTCCGGGAAGCCGCTAGGATGTGCAAGGTGGATCTTGAAGGCGGACGCTGTCTCTACCACAAGTGCCAGTCCATATTCTTGCATGGAACTCCATGGAGTGTCTGTCACTTGGATGAGGATCCCCATGCATTCTTTTCTCCCACCATCTGTGTTGTACAGCCTCAGATCCTTGCCTTCCATCCAAAAAGTCCAACTGGTGAGCTCCTCCCCCTTCTCTGCATCCACATTGACAGTGGCTGGAAGAAGAATACAATTCCTCACCTGTTCAGAAATGCACAACAATTAGAGCTGACAGATGAAAAGCTAGCAGTTGGAAATAACGTGAGGCCACACGCCATTCACCACTGCATCAGATGTCTTGAGGCTGCATCCTAAGATGGCGTGAGGCTACACGCCATCTGTAACCGGACTGCACTCGAGAGCCCAATCGGTACATGCCAATGTTGCTACTGAATGGCATGTGGCCTCATGCCATTTTCTACTTGGCCTAAAAGACTTACCATTTGAAGCCGAATGGAGGCATGACAATCGACGCCAGACTCGCTGGCGAATGTGCACTGTGTGTGCAGCGGATCGTAGCAGCAAGGCTACTCTGCCACTTACAGTTGGAGAGTGGTGCTGAAATCTCCCGGGACGCCAAGTGGGCTGCGTGTGGGTGGCGGAGTGGGCGGCGGAGTTGGCGGCGAAGTTACAAACTGGGTGTGTCTTGAAGTGGACGCTGATGCACACGAGCTCGATGTGAGCGCGAGTGTGATGCAAGCGCGAGTGGACGCCGATGCACACAAGAAACCTGTAGAGAAGGTAGATGAGCGTGAATGTGAGCGTGATCACAAGTGCGAGCGCAATGCGAGCGCGAGTGTGCGAGCGCGATGCGAGCGTGAGTACGAAGCAAAATGCAAAACCTAACCTCACACGCGCGAAATGTCACGACGGTTGGTAATCCCGCAACGTCATCATTCCTCGGACTTGGGCGCCACCATTAATTTCTGGATCACCGCGCGCATGCATGCACGTGAAATCCAAAAGAAATCCGCAACGTCATCATTCCTCGGACTGCATGCACGCGAAATCCAAAAGAAAGATCATGATTGGGATATCATTTAATACCCTCGCTATATTTATACCATGCATGATTGGATATTCCAAAGCATCTTGTATTTCCAAAAATGCCAGATGTTCAGCTAAATAAAGAATGGTATACAATGTCCTTCTTGATGACCCTGCAAAGAAGCATCTCGATCGGACACCACATGAGACCACACAAGCCTTACAATGTTTCAGGGGCATTTGCCATAGATCCGACCGTTATTTTGTTCGAAGATTCTACAGTTTGGTGTGCATTGACCTTTCCATCGACACTACAAAGGGACATCACAATCAGATGCGGGATCACAAGAAACCAACTTCACTAACTCTGGTTTCACCAAGATCTACGTAAGGAGTTATGAAATGAAAGGACCCTCTCTATTGAAATGTGTTTATGGTCCTAGGGGCATTGTGACATATCAAAGGATTTTGCATCAAGTTTTGTATTTGCATGTTTATCAAGCTACTGAATTGCTAAACCCTAAACCCTCCCTAAATATGTGGCAAATGCTGCGTGAAGAAAGATGCCCTTTCTGGGCAAATGCTGTAAGTGGCAGATGCCGAGCAGTTACACGGCGAATAATCTTGGCGCGGATCGCTGACATGGCATGGCAAAGTTCGAATCACTGACATGGCACAGCTGGATCGAGGCAAGGACATGATGTGACAAAGTTCAACGTCCGACAACAAAGTCTAGAAGCTACTCAGTTTGAAATTTGTCAGAGGAATTATAAGATCTGGTTTGTCAAAGGATTTGATGTGACGTTTAAGCGTGTGGGCTCATGCAATTTTGATCCCAAAAAATGCACCAAAAAATGCTCGGCGTCATCTGGCGTTATCTCTTGAATGGCGTGGGGCCGCATGCCATTTTAAGGGGCACATAGGAGTATATTCCTAGAATATTCTGACACGTGCGAGATTTTTTTAGTTTTCTGGAGATCCAACCGTTAGATCGCAACTAGATTTTACAAAATGGTATACAATGTCTTTCTTGATGACCCTGCAAAGAAGCATCTCGATCGGACACCACATGAGACCACACGAGCCTTACAATGTATCAGGGGCATTTGCCATAGATCCGACCGTTATTTTGCTCCAAGATTTTACAGTTTGGTGTGCATTGACCTTTCCATCGACACTGCAAGGGGACATCACAATCAGATGTGGGATCACAAGAAACTAACTTCACTAACTCTGGTTTCACCAAGATCTACGTAAGGAGTTATGAAATGAAAGGACCCTCTCTATTGAAATGTGTTTATGGTCCTAGGGGCATTGTGACATATCAAAGGATTTTGCATCAAGTTCTGTATTTGCATGTTTATCAAGCTACTGAATTGCTAAACCCTAAACCCTAAACCCTAAACATGTGGCAAATGCTGCGTGAAGAAAGATGCCCTTTCTGGGCAAATGCTGTAAGAGGCAGATGCCGAGCAGATGTATCTCAGGCTAGCGAATGGGACAAACGAAAGCTAGCTATAAACATGACGGGATGCAAATAGATTACTAGGCTGGTCCTGCGAAAATCAAAAACCATAATTGAAAACATTGAAAATGCAAAAAGAAAGGTTTATAATATTTTTGAATTTTAAGCAACCAAAGGAATGTAAGTAGGGCATGTGTTTGTAAGTTTAAAAATGCCTCAACCACTTAAATTCCCAAGTAAATAAAGCTGTTTCTATTTTTGGTACAGGTAAACTTTATAGCGTGTGGGCTCATGCAATTTTGAACACAAAAATGCACAAAAAAATGCTCGACTAGCATTATTCTTTGAATGGCGTGTGGCCATATATTGCCATAAATGGACGTACACACACAACATAATTATTCCTTTACACGGCGAATAATTTTGGCGCGGATCGCTGACACGGCATGGCAAAGTTCGAATCACTGACATGGCACAGCTGGATCGAGGCAAGGACATGATGTGACAAAGTTCAACCTCCGACAGCAAAGTCTAGAAGCTACTCAGTTTGAAATTTGTCAGAGGAATCATAAGATCTGGTTTGTTAGAGGATTTGATGTGACGTTCAAGCGTGTGTTATTTTTGAATTCTCGAACTCATTCCTAGGTCTATCATTTTTGTGCGCCGTGTTCTTGGTTCCGCTGAGCGCAGTGAGCGCTGCTTGTGTAAGCGGTGTTGTGAGCTATGGTTTATGCGTCTACAAGCGGTTGCGGCATTGCGAGCGGCAGTTTATGCGAGTGGCAGTTTGTGCGAGCGGCGCTACGAGCAGTTGTGGTGTTGCGAGCGGCGCTACGAGTAGTTGTGGTGTTGCGAGCGGCACTGTCTTTGGTGTGGCTACCGCTTCCTCTTGATATTCGGCACTTGGGCTTCCTGGAATGTTCACCATGGAATGGCTTAGGACCACATTTAGAAATGGCATGAGGCCACATGCCATCTTGGGCCCTTGCAATTTCATGGCTAGCGTATTGTCATGTATGTTTTTACTTGCCTGCAGCTGTGTGTATATCAAGATGGCATGAGGCCTCATGCCAATTTTGTGAATGCGAAATTTCATGTGGGTGTCAATAGCATGTTTGAATAATGGCATGTGGCCTCATGCTATAGAGGTTGTTTGGTATGTTATGATTTAGGCCATTCTCCAATCATTTTTTGTATGGTCTTAACTTCTTTTCTGCACTTTCAGAATGGCCTTCAGGGTTGGGGAAAAGGTTTACATTTTGAATGGTGGGAAGAGAGTTGCAAAAGGGACCCTTGTGTCTATGGATCGGAACTTTGTTATACACTGTCAAAGGCTTGGGGAAGGCAATGCTGCTGTATCAGTAGAGACTGTCTTCAATGGGAATGTGGTCGCTATTGAACGAGGAGAGATGGTCGTCGGGGTAAATGTTGTTGTTGCCTTGAAAAATCTTCAGAAGAAAGCAAATGTTGGGGACAGCGCAAGTGTGACGCATGTTCCCTCCGTGGATCTTAAGAACCGTGCTACATGGATTCAGGAAAAGGTGTTTCTAAACAACCCCGAGGGAGAGGTGGTAGCTAAGGGCTTAGCCACAGTTGTTGATCCAAGAGATGTAGTTGCTAATCAAGAATTGGGCTGGGATGATATTGGAGTTGCGATTTTAAAGGTTGTTGACACAGAAGAAAACAGTCTAACTATTGGAAGTATTGTGTGATGGAAATTGAGGCACTTAGTGTTTGAGAATGTGAAGGATTCACAATCAAACACCACTACAACTGATGACAGAACATCTCTTCATGGGAAAAGAAAGTACACCTTCCTAAAGCACAGCCAAAGGGATCTGAGCAATGAACCGAAAAGGCAGAAAATGGCGATGGAGGTTCGAATGGTCTCGACAGTTGCTTGTTGCAAGAGGAGGTGCTGTCAACATGCTGATTGGGATGCTATTGAAGAGGAGAGAACAAGATACAAGACATTGTCCTGTCCTGAAGGCAGCTCGCAATTTTGTGTATGAGGCATTATGGTCATCTGTTGATGCTTCAGAACATCAGGTGGGGGGCATGGTCTTCCAGAGGGGTTTGGTCTGCATGAAGGCATGGAGAATCATTTATGGAGTCCCTCGAACCACATTCTATAGAATCAAAACTGAGTTCGAGGAACAAAGGGTTCAACAGGCAGTCCATGGGAACGATGGTACGCACAAAACCAGGGGTCATGTTGTATATGGAGAGGCAATCTTCAAGAGGTTTGTCGAGACATGTAGCGAGCAGCAACCACATAAAGCCCGCCTCTTGGAAGATGGAACACGAGACACCCAACGAGTTCTCCCTTCCATGTATACCAAGGGGGCCATATTGGAAGATGTAAATCAGGAACTCCAGAGTAATGGCTACAGGAAGCTGAGCCAATCTAGATTTAGTAGATTGTGGAGCAACAGGTTCAGGGATGTGAGTATAGGAAAGTACTCCAGCTTTTCAAAGTGTGACGAGTGCACTGCTATCAAAATGGCTTTGTTGAAGAATTCTTGCAGCGCTCAAGAGCGAGAGACGTTGGTTAGAAGGCGGCTCGACCACAACATCAAGCAGAGAAGCTGCAGGACTGCATATTATCATAACAGAATTCTCTCCATGGAGAGACCTGACTCTTACCTCTGCATCATCCACGACAAAATGGACCAAAAAAAGACGTGCTTACCTCGACTCAATCCTGCCCCCAAGGCAATCTCTTCATCCATGTAGCTGCCTGTGTCTCTGTTTGGCATAATCGCTCATGGGCATGGTGCCCAAAACTATGGGAACTTCTTTGTACCTCTATGGGGTGGCGGGGGTGCAAACATGATGATTGCGTCCCTAGCAAAACACTTAAGGTCTCTGCAAAGTGCGCAGACTGAGCTGAACGGCCAACCCTTGCATAAGGCCCTTGTCAATCGAACCCCATACAGGGTTCAGCTGGAGGAGGAGCAAAGGCTTGCAGTATCGCGTGGGGCCCCATGCCATCCCAGTGAATATGTTGGCCGTCAGATTGTAGGGTTATCACGTGAGGCCTCATGCCATTCCGACGAGGCTGGTCGCCCGGTGAATGCACAGCCTCATCCAAACGAAGCAGAATCTCAAGGAAGTTCTTGCAGCCGATGTGGCCTTCCACCCCATCTTCTGCTCCAAACAGACAATGCTGGCAGTGAGAACAAAAACATGTACGTCTTCGCGTACTTGGCGATGCTTGTTGCCAAAGGCATATTTGAAACGGTTACACTTGGCTTTCTCATGGTTGGGCACACTCATGAAGACATCGATGCCATGTTCAGTCACCTGGCAGAGTCCCTCCGGCAATCCAATGTCCTCACCCTCCCACAACTCTACGATGAATTCCAAAACTGCATCAAAGGCACTGTTGAAGCTGCACTTGTGACAGAGGTTCCAGACTTTAAGGGGTTTGTAAGAGGCTACATCAGAGACAGATCCGAAACGCTGATTGGCCACTCCAAGCCTCTTCAGTTTCATTTCAGCATGCGTGAAGGTGCTCTAGTGATGAGGTACAAGATGAGAGAATGGGACACAGTGTGGTTGCCAGTGGACGGCATTGAACTCTTCAAGAGAGATCCCATAACTGGGGAACCTATGATTCCTCAGGGTTCCCCACGGCCGATGCACCCGGATGGACTCAAAGACCAGGAAAGTATAGTGGCCGGGATTAGACAGCATATTGCCTTCTGGAAGAGGGGGTTGGTGTTTGGTGGAGAATCCTATTTTAAGAGGTGCAAGCCTTTGCTCGGATACTGGGAGAAGATTATATCTGCTATCCAAAATGGGCCGGTTGTATATGAAGAATTGGAAGAGTCCTTTTGGCCAGAACCCAGAGCACCAGATAGTAGCGGAACAATGTCCTCTGGAAATGCAGTGACAGATAACGATGTTGAGGATCACTATTGTGGGCCGAGGAACAAGAAGCCGGATTCAGCATTCAATCCAGTACAGGTCTGCAAAGGAATGGTCGTGCTTGTCAGACCCAGTAATAAAAAACAAATGATATGGGTGGGGCGCTGCATCATTGATGCAGAGGAGGACGCGGAAACTAACTCCTTCAATGCAACTGTGGAGTGGTTCAAGCCAAGTTCCGGATATACGAAGGATTGCCTAGAAAAGAGATGGGTGCTGAATCCAAGGGATCCCAGCATGAGCATATCGGTGGATAATGTTGTGCATGGTTGGATGCGGAAGCAGAGTGCCACCATCACCTTGCTAGACCATGCAAGAGATGCAGGAAGAGCATTCATAACCCGGGTTCAAGGTGAGATTCATTAATATTCCTTTACTAAGTTTCTAATGTATTTTATTTCAAGATGAACAATCCGAATCTGAATCAGAGGAGGCGTGATGGCATGGCGTGATGGCATGAGGCGTGACACCAAAAAGGAGGTGTCCACTAGCGCTTAGGCTTATAATGGCGTGTGCCCTCATGCCATTTACTTGATCACCAAATACCTTTTTCCCTTTGCACTAGTATATCTTAATACCGGTCTGAGAAATAGAATGGCATGTGCCCTCAGGCCTTTTACTAAATCACCTTTGAAAGAAATGCAAGCCTCTATGTCGTAAAAAAAAGGTACTAGAGAAATTCCTTAATAATATGAATGTTATTTAGTTTCATGAAAATACACTAAGGGTCAAATGAGTTAAATGACTTCTCCAGACTAGCAATGCCTCTTGCTACACCTTCACAATTAGATTCGTTAGAAAAAGATAACATTGAATAATATCTAAATGTTCTCACCATTAAGTTATATGTCTGGCTAATAGGAATGACGTTCATCTTGGAAAGCTCACCACACGCTCAATGAACAAACAAATAATGTGTGCGCGCATGCCATCGCTCTTCTTTAGCTTCAGATTCGGCTTGTTTACCTTGACAATGAGATTTATTATACAACCAGATGGACTCAGTCTGGACACAAAGTCACCGCGCTAGTCACCATGCCCCAGATATGTCTAGCCCCTGGACAAAAAACATATAATTTCACGTCATTTTCAAATACTTGAAAATTTGTACCTAGTCCCATTTTACTGAATAAATCCCACTTTAACGAAATAGAGCATATCACCACTTGTCTTGGCATTGGAAGGTCTCAGGAGTGGGCCTATCCTCGAAGAGTAGCATGTCAAAAGGGCGTGACTCTCCACTTTAGTTTATAAGTGAACATGTTGGTAATGTGGTGGATAGAAAAAGTGCCAATTTGGGAATGACTTTGGGATCTTAGGAACAGTATAAGGATTGCCTTAGAGAGTTGAGGATGTGATCTAGATGAGATTTTAACATAACAAACTAGCTAAT
Organism: Selaginella moellendorffii; assembly: GCF_000143415.4. NCBI lineage: Eukaryota > Viridiplantae > Streptophyta > Lycopodiopsida > Selaginellales > Selaginellaceae > Selaginella > Selaginella moellendorffii. The sequence goes on along the minus strand of NW_003314329.1, from coordinate 707,523 downwards.
GTAGTTGTGGTAAACAACTATCGTTGGGATCACAAGAAAAAGAGAGACCCCAAAACAATGGAGTCACAAGATTATCCTCATATAGTAGAGGCTGGTGCTCGTGAATTTAAGACTAGAATTAATGATTGTGGGAAGTCAAATACAGATGAGGACACAAGTCTTTGAAATGGTAGCAGGGGCTACCTTTTATAAATGCTAGGAAAAAACCCCAGGAGTTGGGGGTGTGCTTAGAAGATGAATTGGTATTCTCATCATATAGAAGATAATCCTAAAGGGCAAAGCTAGCCCATAGGGAATGGAAAATAATCAAGTGTCGAAATAACACTTGCAAAGGTAGTTCTTATGAGTAGGACATGAATACAGGAAAATGTATTGTAGTGAACTGATACCTCAAAAATAGCTAGAAGGCTAGGACCTTATGGGTTATTGAATTAAGAAAGTCCAAAAAGTTGGATGACTCAAGTGGAGTCAAGAAATGGTCCTAGAGGACTAGTGGAAGCATTTGGATTGAGGTATGTCATACCCTACCAGGAATAGGGAGGATCATAAAATCCAAATATGGGAATAGTGTGTATCTTATTAATGGCAAAAGGCACCATACCAAAGTCGTGGGAAATGTGTTCCCAGAAGAAAAAAACTTTAACACAGAGTTGTATATGAATGCTATGGTGTAGTGCTAACTAATAGTTAGCATAAGAAATGACTATATTGGTCTTGGCAAAGACTTAAACACAAGTGCGAAGTGTCATAAAGGTAGGCTCGTGAAGCTTATAGTGTGGAGACACCAAATGTGCCAAGGTGTGATGCCTTGAGGTTAAGTTGGCGAGTTTATGAGAACCCCTTGCCAAAGGAATCCTAATGGAAATGAGAATGGAATAGCCTAAGTTAGAAGGCATGCGGTTAGAAGGTGATGACCCAAATAATGATGGAGGTGTGAAAGCACTAGCAATGCATTGTAGGATTTGACAACTATGAGGCAACTAAGCAAAAGGTGCAAAATAATTGATTCGATTGGTAGAAGTTAACTATCCAAGACTTTTTATTGGGATAAAAAAGTTAAATATACCACTCATTTTGGTCCCAAATGCTATTTATGAAAAGTGTCCAGATTTATTTATTTAGCATATTCATAGAGATGGGCTTAAACACAATGGTGTTTGTTTTATGTCTAAATTCACAATCTACAAATATTGTATATTTAATAAGTTTTGAGCTTGTCCTAGAGACTAACTCCTGGTACTAAGGGAGGCTTGGGTGAAAGCCCAAAGTGTGTATTCCTCAAGCGGGGGGGGGGGTGGGGTTCCAAATGTATAGTAGGGATAGTGGGTAAGTTGGGTATGGCTAATTAACTTAAGGCATAGTCTAGCTCTTGCTTGCGTGCCTATTTTTGTTTTACATCCAGTTTAAGTCTAAGCCCAAGCTCCATACCATGCTAATTGGTGGAGTACCCACGTCCTTGCGTTAGGCCACCAATATGCTGAAATAGCACTAGATTCCATTTGGCTCCGTTTTGTGTGTTAATCCTAGCATTGGGATGTTGGATACTCTAAGACTATTCCAAATCACTTTGTGCTCCTATCCCTTTGCTCCTTGGGTTATATGCTTAGGAGTCGTTTTGTGCCCTAGTGGCATTAATCCTTGGCTCCATGCTTTGGAGTTTGGCACCGTTCCTTCTTTCAGTGGTCCAAGGCTTTGAAACTCGGGTTTTACACCATGTTCCTTTGAACACATGGCATATGACATGTGGCACAAAGAGGGTTTAGGTTCCACTTTGTGGTTATCCTATGGTAAATCACTATAGGATAAAGGGTAAAAACCACGTGTGCTACACCTTAGCAAGCTAAAGAAGAGAGTCCTTTTAAGGTTCCTACAGACAATTTTAGGTAGATTAGTACCTAGAAAAATAAGTGTAAGTGGTTTATAAAATACACAAAATCAGAGTGGCACAACAAAAGTGTGGTCTTGAAGCTTGTCAGGAGGCGAGACTATCAAGATTGAGGAAGTAGTCCTTGAGTGTTTAAAGAGATCACAACCATGTTTAAAGAGATCATAACTTTGAACAAAAGTTGATGGTTAAAGACTTTCACACTTATGCATGAAACCATGTTATGCTAGTCGAGTGACTTGTTAAGTGAGATTGATAAGTTGGGGGAACAAAGAACTTAGTTAAAGATGTTGACTTCAAAAAGAAGTGGCCTATGGGGCCAAGTATGGAAAAGTCCATGCATGATCATAGACTTGTCAAGTGAAAGGACAGGGCAGTGCAGAGGAACTAGATTCTTAAGTTGTGATTTGTAGCATGCTTTAAGTATAAGTTAATGCACTAGCGTAAGGAGTCACACTAGGCATCCTAGGTGATGCCATCCGTAGATGCATATATGGAGGTTGAGTTCAAGTCCAAACCTTTTAGTGCTTGGGTTCGAGTTCTAACTCACTAAGGCATGGTGATGGTTTAGAATATGAGGACACTCATTTTTTGGTGGTCATGGACTCTCAGTAACGAGACTGGCTTGGGCACACCACCAAGTGGGGGATGCCCCGAAGTCATGATGCACAGTTAGATTACTTAATGTGAAAGCTCAACATATCTAGCTTGAACACTTTAGTGCAAGTGGCACCAAGGACATTGTGAATGAGTTAGGGACACTTAGTCTTAGTTGTTATGAACCTTTGGCTAGAAAGGCTAGCTTGGGCACACCGCAAAGTGTGGGGGATGCCCCTGGGGTCATAGTTAATAAGTTAAAAGTCTGGAATTGGTAAACCTGTTAAGGTGTCAAGGTTAGATCACTAAGTAGTCTTATGGCTAAAACAAAGACAAGGTCCTTGTGAGGTTAAGAAATAAAGTTCCTAATTCAAAGTGTTGATTTAAACTATTGGTAATGGTGTGGCTTGGTCAAAGTGACCAAGTGGGAAAAACACATAAAGGAAATGAACTACGACAATGCAATGGTATTGTGAGTCTAAAAAAGGGACTCATGGTTGGGTTGCTAGGTTTGGCCATGCATAGAACCCATAATAGAAAATGCTAAAGAGACCCATTAAAGGTGAATACCCTCTAGACTTAGCAAAGCAGAGCCTTTGCTATGGAACTGAAAAGATACCTTATGAAATGGCTCCGAAGTGTACAACTTAAAGAGCAAAGAGATAGGAGTATAGAGTGATTTTGGAACAGTTTTAGAGCATTCAACATCCCAATATTAGAACTAACACACAAAACAGAGCCAAATGAAGTCTAACACTATTTAAGCATACCAGTGGCCTAATATAAGGACATGGATACTAGCTCTAGACCCAAACCGAATGTAAAAAAGGATAAGCACGCAAGCAAGGAACTAAATTATACTTTAGGTTAGTTGGCTATGCTTGACCTATGCACTATCCCTATTATACATTTGGAACCCTCCACAATGTTGCCCCCTCTAGAGGAATTCACGCTTTGGGCTTTCCTAAGAATTATTTTTTGGGACAATTATAAAAACTTATATGGAATTGTGCTAGATTGCAAATTTAGATGCAAAAATAATACAATTTTGTTCAGGACAATCTCTACCTTCTATAGATATGCCTCACTAGTAGATTTGACACTTTCCATAAATAGTCAATAAGACCTAACGGAATAAACACATGAGGTATGATAGTGAGGGTGTTTTGGCAAAACAAGGGACTAGAGCTCAATACATAGAGGTTCTTGTTATTAGCCAGTGTAAGACATAACAAAATAGGAACTCTTTACCAAGCTAAATTTGCTTAGATAATAGTATGTAGGAATTCCATCTTTATGCTCATTCTGTCTAAGTACACTTAAAATGTTTAGTTAATTCCATTATCACAAGAGGGTCTAATAAAGGGTCTAGCAATATCAATCTCTTATACTCTAGTCTAAACTAAACAACTCTAAAAAAAGTTTTGGTGTTCACATTATATGATAAATACACCAATTTAAATGAGTTTGGAGGTAACGTCTCTATCTAATGCAAATGCATTACAACTCAAACACCTTCTAACCATCACCAATAATGAAATGACTAATGGAGTTAACTACCCTTGCTACTCTAGGTGTCACCTAACATACAAAAGATGATATACCCTTACCTATATGTTATTTTGATTAAAAGGGTGTGACTGTGTAAATAACTTTAATTACATGTTTAAAGTTATATGTAAACCTTACCAATGAATTTGATTTATTTGCTCTAGGGCCTCCGGCTTCTCTTTCTATGTCACTTCCCCATGACTAAAGATTTCACCATACATACAAAATACCTATACTGGCCCAAACCTAAAGATCAAGAGATAGGCAATATTAAAGCTATAGGCAAAGATATCTTAGAGATATTAAATTATCAATGAAAAATGCATTAGAACACAAAAGTAGTCTAATTAAGTTATCATCTGATAAACTAGGATAGAATAAGAATCATCAAGATCATTATAGGTTGAACACATAGGATTAACCATCCAACAATATTTAATAGTAAGTATACCACTAAGTAAACACAATGATAAACCTTAATTACTAAAGATTGTAGATAATATATTAAACAACTTATGAAAGACAACTTAAAGAACATAAAGTATTGGTGATAAACAAGCATAATGCTTGCGAATGTATCATCCAAAGGAAATAACAGTTTAATCTAGTAGAATCAACTATAGCAACAGTTAACAGAATAAAATGAATGTTGTAAAGCTAATAAACACTCATTCATGCCAATCATCACACTAATTGATTTGAATAGATTTTTGTTAACAACACTAAGGAAGTAAAGTTGATCAAGTAAACATTAGCA
>NW_003314329.1:699161-702275 GCF_000143415.4 Selaginella moellendorffii | reverse complement strand
ATGTGTTGAGGAGGATATTATAAGTTATACCATTGTAGCACACTTTATTTCTCTCCCCTTAAGTCAACTGGAAAAGGGGCAATTGCTTGATGAGAGAGCCCTTAGTGGCTATTTTATCCCTATTTATCCCCTAAGGTTTTAAGGATCCACAGTGACAGTATATCCAAATTTCATCCCATGATCATGTGCACTACACTCACCCCCCCTTCAAAGATGTCAATATCCTCATTGACTATTAACTAACAACCCCTACTGAGCCAAGGGGAACCAGCACCTCCATTTCCACATTAAATCTACCAATCTTTCCATTATGTAAACTAATTATTCCATGTGAGGCAACTAACCATCCACTTGTACAATAGTCCCACGGTGGATACATTCGTCTGTGGATACTCTACACAAGATGAAGGACGTACGCATGGATGCCCAATATGTATGATTTCAAATTTAGGGGTAAGAATATACCTTACTCAAGGGTATATTATATTTTTAAGTAGCCACTAATCAATGGGAATCGAATCCGTGCCATTTACTCTAATACCAACTGTAGCACACCTTATCTCTCTCCCCTTAAGTTGACTAAAAAAGGGCAATTGCTTGATAAGAGAGCCCTTAGTGGCTATTTTATCCCCATTTATCCCCGAAGGTTCCAAGGATCCACAGTGATAATATATCTAAATTTCATCCCATGATCATATGCACTACAACCATGACTTCTTTTTTGGTATTGAAATTGGTTCATACAAATGTCATGATCATTGCTAAACTAGACTTAGCTATAGACTTATTCAAGCTTTTAGTTCTTTGAGCTTTTTTGTTCATTATTCCATTTGTTATAAGTCATCAAGGAAGACATTTTGGCTTATTAGCTTTGATATTAAAGTTGGTATTTGCCTCTAGCAATCATTAACATTCCATCTTCTATAGCAAAACATAACTCACTTCATAACAAGTATAAGAAGAATTATCAATGATTGATAAAATTTCAACTTAGGATTTAACAACTCTAATAAATTATTACCTTTTCCTCGTGTAAAGTTAGCATAGTCCATGACTATATCACTTTTCAAAGAAAAGACAAAGCTCAACCTCTACTAAATAATCTCATCTAAAACACAATTAGCTTAAGTTGCCACTTAATTTGTTTGAATGCTAACATAATTGCTAACTAGCAAAATGCACAAATACCAATAGCACAAAGGTATAGTCAACTATCAACACTATCTTCATTGAGATTAGTGAACAAAAAATGTCTATCTCCAATGAGCCCTAACCAATCACTAACCATCTAAATCACCACAGATGGAAAATTTAATTCAACTATGCTTATGGAGAAAATATTTCATCTCACTTCAACTTAACAATGTTGATATCAAGGCATCATTTCAATGCCATCATACAAAAATAATGCTAGAAGAAACCAAGAGTGAACCACCACTCATACCTCTTTAGCAACAAAACTAACTAAGGTTGAAACTTAATATTCAAGACCAAGCCTTCAACAATACTTAGCTATAAATGATATATTATCAAGGAGTGAATCATTATGTCCAAGACTCAATGTAATCTAACACTACAAACTAAAAGCAACTAAATAACATTGACAAAGGTGAAATTGACATGCCAATATGGAAAACCATGCAAAGCTTATGACACGATCCTCTACAACACCATTTAGTAAGTAAGCCCACCACCACTAGATCATCATTAAGCTAAGCTAGTAACAGTAGTCTTTAACAAAGTCTACAAGTAATTACTAGTCACAAAACAACTAGCAATCACTTTTTAACTTACCTTCATAAGACCTAAATACTAAATTCACATCATCAAGTTATATATTTGTCAAACAAAAAGATAACACTCCAGATATAATATAAAGGAATATAGACAAATTGAATATTTAGATATCCATATTGCATTTACACTTTTCTTTAATCACATTCAAGACCCAATATGAAGTCAAAACACTAACAAAAAAAAAGTCATAAAAAATCAAACTCTAAAGAAAACTTTTTATCACTCAATATAATAATGCCACTTCCACTAACACAAGTGTTAATAATGTCAATGCCTCAACTACACATGTTCTCTATCTAATAATTTACTCCAAGTGCTAATAAATAAACTTAGCAAGTGAATGTTACAACCTTTTCCAAAACTTCAATGGGCAAACTATCAAGGAACTAAGGTACCATCACTAACTTAGCATAATAGACCACCTCCAAGAATTCAGTTAAAGCTACTACAATTCTACTACTTTCTTCACTATTAACTACTTTGAATTTGATCATTATTTTTCTAAGCAACTTTGTAAACATTTTACTCATGCTCACATGGATATGATATAAATATTATAATGACTTGATCATTAATTAAGTAATACCACAAGCAATGTTTATGCCATTACTACAAAGGTTTATGTAAATATCAAATGCCAATTTGATTTGACAAAATGCAATATAAATGCTATACCCCACCTATAAAGAATTACAACAGTTAACACTAACAACTTTGCTCATAACATGGATAAGCTCATACCAATCTCTTTCTAATAAAACTCAAAACTAATCCAACACCAAGCTACTTGAGGAGCAATAACAATATTCCTTAGAAAAGAATTAAGCATTGCATCCCAAGCCTTCTAATAGTAAGTTTGGATAAAATGGTTTAGCACTTCACTATTATCCATCTCACAACTCAACATTTGTAAGACCATTATAACCAATTTGCATCAAGGTAGGAACTCTTGATTGCATAATGTGAACATGAGCAATAAGATTACATCTCATTGTAAATCATCTCTAATCACTATAGATTTAATTGATTCACTCATAATCATACCTAGGAAGGAACCATTAATACTGTTTAAAATAACTATTAGACAAATTTATTTGCCATTCATAACAAAACTTATGAAGGCTTTCCTTTTACCCTACATTACATTGGACAAACTTTTGTGATATCATTGATAGGATACTTTAAATCAGATATGCAACCCTTTAGTTGGCTAAGTACACTAATGATCTTAAAACTTAATGCTCTAATCTTGTTGTCATTAAAATAAACAATAATCGCATTAATATATCCCTAATTACAAAGTTCTATTCTTTTTTA
>NW_003314329.1:634489-697773 GCF_000143415.4 Selaginella moellendorffii | reverse complement strand
TGAGTCAAGGGCAATGGAGTGGAACTTGAGTCTCAAAGCCTTGGGCCACTGAATAAAGGGACAAAGCCAAACTCTTGAGTATTTGGCCAAGGAGCAAAAGAATTAAAACATGGAATAACTCTTAAGTGTGTAGCCCAAGGAGTGAAGGGATAGGAGTATGGAGTGACATAAAAACAATCTCAACATCCTAATGCCAAGACTAGCATGTAAAATAAAGTTAAATTGAGTTTGGTATTATTTCAGCATACTAGTGGCCTAACATGAGGATATGGGTATTCCACCAGCTCAACATCGTCTAAAGTTTGAACTTAGACCCAAGCCAGATATATAACAAAGATAGGCATGCATGTGAGAAGCTAAATTATGCTTTAAATTGGTTGGCCATGCCTAACCTACCCACTATTCTTACTATATATTTAGAACCCCCACAGCCAATGTATGAGTTTTTCATCACTATGTTAAATATGCTTGACTTAATGATAACTTAGGATTTCCTTCTTTAATACCCTTTCAATCTAAGTGCATATGTATTAGTTAGTTTCCCAACTAACTTATGCAGAGACTACAAAGGGGACCAATAGTACTGACCTCTTGCCATTATAGCAGTAAAGAGAGAGTGTCTATAAAGACTAGCTAACATGTATTTTTCGATACCCAAAGTCACATTTGGGACATGAAGGGAGCCTTAGGAAAAGTGTAGCTTATTAGCAATGTTATATGGCATGCAATTTGTAAAAAGTGTAGCTTTTCACTCATAGAAATCCACCCACACATAGTGGGGGTGTCCATTAGTTGGAATTTTAGTGCCTATTTATTGTATTAATGACTTATCCATGTCACATCACTTCTTGACAATGGGTTATGCATAGCTTAGGAATGAGTGCCATTCCTTATAAATTTATCTAACAGTTTGATAGGGGATTCACAAAGGTTTAGTTGAGCCATGTCCATAAGGTGTCATTGCCAAAGGTCAGCATTCTTGAGTTCAGCTATGCCAAATCTGCTAATTTGCAATGTGCCTGCTGGTTTCTATGGCTGCGCTAATGGACTTAATTCCTCATCACTGACCAATTTGAAATTAGTCCAATTGGTTTCTTAGACATTGGATATGATAAGCTTAGTTGAAGAACATGAACACACTATAGTTAAGTTACAATTTTGAGGTAGTGAGACAGAAGATAAGTGATGAATTATCACATGTTTTTTGTAGTCATAGGGATTTATTGGTGCATATTTTACAAATTTTTATTGGAAGGAGGGAAATATAGAGAAAAGTATTTTAAATATAAAAAATTTTGTGATTAATTTATTTGATAATTAGCAAGGATTTGAATTTGATGACCATTTACTTTTAATCAAAGGACGTTGAGAAAAAACCCATTGCCTAGATTCATATAATACTAAGTTACAGTCATTTTGTAAAGATAAAAAACAAATTGTATTTTGGCAGAAAATATTTGGAGACCAAACTACATTATTATTTGAATATAATACTATATTTCCATCAAATTGCATCTTAAATTCACAATTTTGAAATTTAGCTGAACCTTTAAACCATTTTAAATTATTTTTTACATATAAAGCTAATATAGAATTTATATGTAAATATAGAAGGGCTTTTTTATTTGGAGATAATAGAAATTGTGTACTTTTTAAATAATAGGAAGGGAAAGTACTAATTAATGTTGTAATATGAATTCTACAATCACTTAAATCACTTAAACTATCAACTTTGAATTTCTCAAAGGGTTTTGGTTGATGTAAGTTTTTAATAATATATTCAATAGCATAGTAATCATGTACTATTGTGATAAATGTTGCTCGAAAATTTCGTATTGCATCACGATATATTTGTAATAAATTATTTAAATGAATTCAAACATTATCTCCATTATCATATTGAATTTCTTCCTGATTTGCAACACATAGATCATAATGTTTTCCTGTTGTACTATAAATCCACATCTGATTAACAACATTTAATTGGCCAACACTAGCATCTTGTATTGTAAAGGGAAATTCCATATTTTGTCCTTTAGGTAATACTCCTGAAGATATATTCCCAATCATTAATTCCATTGCATATAAAATTAAATCAACACTCTCTCTTGTTATTGTATTTTCTCCTCCATGTTCAATTATAGAATTAATACTATTAATATATAAACAAAGTATAAATAAACTTATCAAGTTCATAATGATTGAATATAATATATTTAAAACCTTATATATTCACTAATTTTATAATCATACAAAATTTATTCTTATTTTTTATGTTTTCTTATTTATAAAATATTATAATTAATATATTAAAATCATAATAAGTAATAATAAGATTATAGACAAAATAACCTTGAGTGCAAATCAATTTATACAAAACTAAGTAATTTCTTACACTTAACAATGACACTTGGTTTGCTAAAAAAAATCTAGTTTTGGAGTCTAGTTTTTTTGGTTTAATAAGGTTTGTATATATATATATATATATATATATATATATATATATATAGACACACACACACACATATATTACCCTACCTAGATAATACATTAGTTATAGTATTATAGCATATATATCATCCATTTGGAGCATAAACCCCCATTAATATAACTATTCCCATATCCCAAGCACTCATATCAGTGGAGGTGAAGGCCACTATAATTTTTCTTTGAAAGGCAAAATTTTTTAGCAGTGTTTTAATCTAGTGTTTAAGATCATGCTTTGCTTTTATTCTTATTCCTTTCTTTTTCTTTTAGATCTAGATCTATATTACCTTTTTGCAAAAACTAAAATTCTAGCTATTATTCTGCTTAGATTTGTTCTTCCTTTTGATTTTTATTGCATTCCCTTTTCCATTATGCCACACTGTCACCAATCAAGGAGTATGGTATTTAAAGATATTGACACTACTCTATTGGATTGAGCTTTTAGTGCTATAAGGCACGATTGTATTCGTGTTACACCCATCCCTAGTGTGTTGCTGTCTCTAGCTTTCTTGGGATATGATTACACCACTTGTTTTAGTCTTAGTATTCTATCATTTCTTATTGAAAAAAAGCATGATTATGACATTGATTGGTGAGTTATGCATGATATAGTTTGGTTTTTGAAGAATGTTAGAGGATCAAATTTATAGGAAGATAATGTATACAAGCTTGAGTGGATTCTAGATTGAGATGAGGAGCTTAATTATTATAGTTATAACTTTAAAGATGAAATAGAGATTTTGTAGGGTAGCTATCAATTTTTCAATTTGCCATCTGATCATTTTTGTTTACCTTTTGCTCTTTCCTAAACTTTTTTTATTTCTCGGCTCGAGCCACTTTCTTATATTTCTAATATTTTTTCCTCATTTGCAATGTTTCCTTTTTATAGCATGTCAATCATTTGTGACTCTTATAATTCTCATTTTTAGTCCAGTGTTGAGTTGAGTGTTTTTGTCCTCATACTAATCTGGATATTAAGTATGGAATAAAGATAAGAATCTTATTTTTGTTTCATTCATAGAGATTTTTATCAATATTGATGTTGAGTATTCCCTTATTCCAAGGGTTGAGTCACTTTGGCTAGAGCTTCGGGTTGAGTGTGTGTCCCCACTTGTGAGTGCCGTTAAGAGCCTTTGTTTTACTGTTGTTGTTGAGGAGTTTATATGTTCCCTTGAAAGTAGACATTTTTATTGATTTTCCCATCTCAAATGTTAAGTTATGTTTTGAGTGTGAGACACAAATCCCTAAGCCCTAAAGTGGAGCCAAGAGGGTGCTATATAGTAGTGGCCGAAGCAAAAGCCAAACGAACATAACATGTTTAAACTAAAAACTCCAACTTGAAAAGTCATGAGTGGGAGTGGAACTCCTAAAGAAGTGCTTGAGGAAAGAGCACAAAGCAATCAATAAGCAAGCCTCTTGAAAAAGGACACTAAAGGACCAACACATGACATGTGGAAGTGTTGGGACTAAGTCCAAGATGGACCTAAAATGAACTTGAGATGGAGTCCGAGAAAGAGTCCAAAATGGAGTCTAAGTTAAACCCAAAATAGAGTCTGAGATGGATCTGAGATGAAGTTCGAGAAGGAGTCCAAAATGGACCCAAGATGGAGTCCAAAATAGAGCCCAAAGGTCAAGTCTAAGATGGGAACCAAGACTAGGTGGTGAGCTCCAAAAGTATAGTAGGGGAGGACTCTAGTGGAAGCAGTTTGGCCAAAAAAGGCTAATGTGACCAAAGAAGGCTATACTTATGTGGTGGGTGATGATATAACTATTGAGGAGTCCAAAGCTAAAGTGAATATGGATGAACAAGTGGGGTAACTTAGTGAAGTGTTCAAGAACTAGCTTTAGCTCCCTCGAGAGATCAAATGGTTAATGCTCCCAATCCAAGTGTGGGTGGCACTACTTACTTGGATAACTGGTGTAGCTCATCGAAACCTTACTCTAGCCACATGGCTAGAGCACCCAAAGTTGGAAGGTGGGGAGAGTACCCATGAAGCTTGCGTAAGGCTATAGTGTTTTGAAATGTTGTCCCAAAGTCCCAAACTATGGAAAAGAAGAGGAATAATCCTCTTGTGTAATGACTAAAGATATAATCACTTGATAAGGAAGTCTTAAAGGTTAATAGGACTTAGTGGCTAGGTGTTTTAGCCCTAACTTAGTGGCAATATTGATGAGCATGGCCGTGGATGGAGAGGGACTTGGTAGAGACTGAAGGAAGGATATTAAGGAAAGGTGTTGGGCACTTCCTTGGGTGGCATCTCTCCCACTTGAGTACCATGTGACTCATTGGTCCTCACTCTTTCCTAGGGGCTTGGGCCTTCACTTTGGGATGGAAGTGGGGGAGTAGAGGTACCTCTACCTAGGCATTAGGCCACAGTGTTTCCCCTTGGGGTCTCAAAGTAAAAGATGCACCCAAGTCTTGGGATTTAAAGAGTTCTATAATCAAGTCTTGTTATACCAAAAGATGTTAAAAACTTGGAGGCTTGGTGTGCTTGGCTGCTTGTGTTTATAAGGAGTGTAGCCCAACCCTAGGGTCTAGTCTACCATAAGGAAGGGGATTATGAGAGAATTTAGGATTTTGTGAATGGATGGCTAACACTTTGTTACTCATGTAGTGAGTAGCCAAAATGAAGTAGGACCAAATAGGAGCTAGTATAATAGATGAGAACTTTGGCAAGTTTGTGAAGTGAAATAATTATAGTGATTCTAAATGGAATATATGGAACGAAATGTAGTGAGGCTAAATGGATGTAATAGTAAAGTGAGGCTAAACATAAATGACAGAATGATGATGAGTGTAGCAAGTCTAAACAAAGTCAATGCTTCATAACTTTTTTCCTTTAAGAAGGGTTAACAAGGGCAAAGGCTATGAGTTTGAGTTAACATGAGTCTCAAATGTTAACCAAAGGGAATATGCAAAGGCAGATTCTCTTTATATTCATGAGTCCAAGTTGATGGTGGTCTTAGAGGTTTATTGGTAGGTAAACTTAAAGGCAAGATATATCATTTGCTACAATGGCATTTCATAGATTACAATGGTTTTTAAAGTTTTATGTTTTAGTTCAAAGTTATGGCTTCGAGGTTGGTTTAAGCATTTGGCAACTACATATGGAGTTGCAACTAATTTATTAGGATTTCATAGTTGATCAATAATTATGCCATGGCTTTGGGTTTTGTTTTAGTCATGGTTGTTAATAACTACATTAATGGTTTTGTTGGAGCTTTAAGTTTTTGTGGCAATTTATAATTATTCAGTAGAAGTTCCAAATGTTCCATCTGACTTATTATTATTACTGTAAGCCACAAATTCTTCCTTTCAAATTTTCCAATTTACCTTGTCTATTCAACCACCACTGTCTTGGCCTTAGTTAAGTTCTTTGCCAAAGTTCTTACCTATTATACCAGCTCATATTTGGTTCTACTTCATTTCAGCTACTCACTACACAAGTAACGGAGTGTTAGCCATCCATCCATGGATTCCCAAATTTTCTCTCAATCCCTTTCCCTGTGTTAGATTAGGCTTAAAGTTTGGTTACACTCCCTGTAGACACAAGCAGCTAAGCACACCAAGCCTCCAAGTTTCTAACATTTTTTGGTATAACAAGACTTGATTATAGAACCCTCTAAATCCCAAGACTTGGGTACATCTTTTACTTTGAGACCCCAAGGGGAAACACTGTGGCTTAATGCCTAGGTATAGGTACCTCTACTCCCCCACTTCCATCCCAAAGTGAAAGCCCAAGCCCCTAGGAAGGAGTGAGGATCAATGAGCCATATGGTACTCAAATAGGTCATCACTCTACATGAGTTGGGAGCACTACTGTTGGTTTTCCTTTTGGGAGTGGGAGCTACTCTTAAGCACTTCCTTGGGTGGCTTCTTTGGCACCACCCAAGTCCATGCTCACTCCCACCTAAGAGCCCTAACCCCTAATTTCAACCTCAAGTTGGTTTAGAAGCACTACTATAGAGTTTCTTCAAAATTGATTTCTAGAGCTCACTATCCCTTTTGGAACTACCCCTCAGGAGATGATTGCTTTGGGTTTTCACCCCACAACCTATACTAGTACTTGGATTCGGTCTTATTAGACTCGACTTCGGACTTTGTGTCAAACTCAATCTTGGACTCAATCTCGGACCTGACCTCAGCCTCGGTCTTGAATTCAATCACCAACTTGATCTTAAACCAAACCTTGGACTCAGTCTTGGACCTAATCTCAGATCTCACATTTGGTCTTGAACTTGGTCTCACACTCAGTCTCACACTCGATCTCGGAATCAGTCTCAAACTCAATCTTAAACTAGGTCTCAGAATTAGTCTCAAACTAGGTCTCAGAATCGGTCTCAAACTAGTCTTGAACTTGATCTCAAACTCGGTCTCGAACTTGGTCTCAGACTCAATCTCATACTCGGTCTCATTCAATGAACTCTTTATCATTTTAGTTGTGGTTTTAGGGATCCTTTAGCGTATAACATTAGTTCCTTATACAATTACCTTTTCATCATAGAGGGGAGGATAGTGTAAAGTTTGTAAATATATATATGTATATACATACCTAAATAATACCTTAATTATATTACTATAGTATATGGATCATTTATTTGGGACTTAATCCATTATTGTAAATAAGGAAGGGTATAAACCCCAATTAAATATACCTATTCCCAATTCATATTTTCATATTTCAATAAAAAATGATAATTATTTATGTATCAAAACACTTTCCAGCATAACTCTAATGATAGTCCATTCCCTACACTCTTATTTTGTGACATTGGCTAGTGTTTGATATGAACCATAGGAATATTCTAAGGATATTCTATGGTATATGGGATTTAAGGTTGTTGGGAGGTTGGCCTAAGGTTCACTCTCTTGTTCGTTTCATTAGTATCATAGCAACATGTTCTTTTGGGGATGGCAAATGAGCAAGATATCAATCCTAATGAGGAGTATGGCATTAGTGATGATGGCCATGACGATGAGGAAGAGACTCTTGATTATATCATTGTTTGACAAGGATGCCAAATTTCTAAGGTTTAGAGTGACATTAAGGAGGTTAAAGATTCCATCAATCTCATTGGGGATTTCTTGCCTCACAAGGGTTGAATCAATCTCATGTTTGTGATTACCATTAGTACTTTAAACATGTTAAGGATTATGGTATTGTGGAATGGAAGTCATCACCAGATGTTTGTGATAACTAGGGGGTTGATTCTTAATTGGAATTGTGGAAAAGTTATTAGTCTCACAATCCTTATAAAGATAAGGTGAAAATTAATTTTATTATGATGAAGCTTACAAGTCATGCTTCTTTGTGGTGGAAGAACTACATCAAAGCTAATCCGAAGCCGACTTTTTGGAGTGATTTGACAAAGGTTTTCCACACTTTGTTTGTTAAAAATTTTGAAGAGGTTGATCTCAAACCAACTATTAGAGATTCGGTAGGGGACTTTGTTTTTGGATGCGTATGCCCACAAGTTCCATGATCTTTGCCTTAGTCACACATGCACTTATAATGAGTTAATAAAGGTGCAATGTTTTATCAAATGTTTGATAAAACATGTATAAACATTCCCCAATACCCCTTTTAGGAGCTAATACAAAAACTAGGTATGCTACCCTTTGGTGAACTACTTAGTGCCTCACCCCTTTGTGTGACTAAGCCTGTAACAAGAGTGGCTGAGGTCTCCTTTGTCGCATCAAGTCCAACTCCACATCTCCTCTCTATGCGGACCACAAAATCAAGTCTAGGGGCCACCATCTCTAATCAATTCTTGACTCACCACAATTGCCAAAGCATGGGAGCCATGCCCTTTGCCACTCCTCTAGCTTCTCTAGTTTCCCCTTGTCTCTAAGGATAGCATGATGTAGTCATATTGCTGCTAGTGTGAGTCTCCACAACTACTGATGATAGATCATGTTTGCATTGATAAAGTGATAAAGAAATATCTAGGGTATCGACAATTATGGAGAACCAGAAATCAAACAAGCCAGTCACAAGAATTAGCTGAGAGTTTTCTCTATAGAATCTATGGAGTATTAGCTGGTGACTCCCAAATAGTAGAGAGTGAATAGGAAACCATGAGAGTCCTTAGCCACCAACAAGCTGTTTCCAACATTGAAGCGAACAAGAGAGCAAACCTTAGACCAACCTCCCAACCATTAAGGCATTATAGTCTTAAATCCCACAAACTATGGAATATCTTTGGAATATTCTTATGGTTTGTGTCATTTTCCCCTCCCTCATGACCCAGCCACAGACAGCAACCTTGAGAAGCCAAATGAGCCTCACATAAAGGGTGTTTAAAGCAATATGGCCATGTAGAAAAGATGTGTCAACAACAACACCAATGTCACAACAAACTGCCACGAAAGAAAGAAAGCAATATAGCTTTCTCACGTAACAATACAGTTATGGAAACAAAAAAATGAGAACAAATAACTCAAATCATATAGCAATATGGCTATAGAACTTAATTCTCCCCTTCTTTAGGAATGTTATCTAAGTCATAACCAAAACTCAGAAACACTCTTTTTATGTTATCTTCAGTTTCCCATGTAGCTTCATCCATGAAATAACCATTCCACTAAACTAACAACTCCCTAGCCATTTTTTGGCATGTTTTCACCAATCTTTGAGCAAGAATATTGGCTAGACTAGCCTTCTTAGCATCAATCTCTGGGACCTAGATGATGGGACTGATCCATAACATCACTAGAGGCAAACACACTTTAAGCTTACTCACATAAAACATTGGAAGAATCTTCAAACTAGGTGGCAAGTCCAAAGTGTATGCAAGATATGTCTAGCTACATGGTACCTCGTATTGCTGCTGGATTCTGAGTATTGGATTGCATTGGACAAGGCTGTCGAGACTGAAATCCATCATATGAAAGAGAAGATTGTGGCAATGGTGCATCACTTTGAATCTAAGTAAACGCTGAAGAACACAAACAAATCTGTGATTATAAGAGCTTAAGTTTTAGATCTTAGAAATTTTATTCAAGAGACCCAACAAAACAAGATAGAATTTACCATCCTAGATATTGCATTAGCCACCTTATTGTCACCTCCATGCTTATACCAGATCTTAATAGAAATTTCTTGCAGAAACTTTTGCCAATGAGCAAGGCAGCCTTGAAGATCTTTTTGTCAACTGAAATACTAGAAAGACTGATGCACTAAGTCCACATGGAAGTCCAATCCATATAGATAATGTTGCTATTCCTTCATAGTAGCAATCACAATGTACAACTCCTTGTCTCAAGTAGGCCAATTCCACTATGTGGCATCAACCTTGTAGCTCATGAACATGAGAGAATGCCAAACTTGAAGTAATACAACCCCAATAGCAATGCCATTCACATCATTACCTATCATTGCTTATAAATTCCACCACAATATTTATTGACCCCTTTAGGATAATCCTTGTCTTGATGTTCAATCCTATGGCAACGAAAACAATTGCCCTCTACTTTATTCTTCTCATACTAGTCCAAATGAGTTTTTTTGGCCTCATGACCATCTCCACTTTTCAAGCCACAATGGAACAATGGTTGTTTCTTTCTTAATTATGAAGCATTGGTAGGCTAGTCATCATGTTGACTACTCCATAGACCATCTTGTTGACCAGAGTTGACCAAATTGACAGATGGTTTGGGTGAAAAGATCAGAGCCTTAGTGATGGCATTAGTCAACATTGCGAGAAAATCCTTCTTGACCTTTTGCTGCACATCCACTAAGCTCAAACCTTTGATGAAAGTTCTAATGATAGTCATTTCCACAAATGGGTACAACTAAAGTTTCATGTTCAAGAGATAAGTTTGGAAGGGGGGATTGACATTCTATGCCTCCAAGAGCACAAAATGTCAGCAGTACCAGACTACAATTTGTGTATGTAGGGAAGAATCTGGTGGAACCCTGCCACCCCAATTTGAGTACACCTTGGTGGGGGCATGGCAATCATTGTCTCCACCAAGTGGTTAGTGTAAGCTCCTGAGTTTGAACTTCCCGGGAGGTCACCCAGCCGAGTACTATTCAAACCCAAGGACACTTAACCCTAAATATCCCAAGACCTTAACCAATTGGAAAAGGGGGTGCATTGTTGTTCATGGGCCCTTTCCTTCTATATTTGAACCTTTATGGATCGTCTCTTGAGTTGTTCCCTTTGGTTCCTTACAATCCACCACACTTCCCTACAAGTTCATGCCCTCGTGAACTTCTATTAAGGGCTAAGGGCTGTAGCTCTCTCTCGAGCCCCGCTCCCTTTGGTTGCTTACAATCCACCACACTTCCTTACAAGTTCACGCCCTTGTGAACGGAAGCTAAGGGCTGCAGCTCTCTCGAGAGCCCCGCTCTTTTGACACCCTACCCCTCAGGCCGAGCCCAACCAGAGCAAACTAGACCAGCCAGATGTCAATCAACATGTGGTGTGATTCCCCTAGCCAACCAATAGAGTTGGACCCAAGACCCCTCTGATACCAAATGTAAGCTCATGAATTTGGACTTCCCGGGAGGTCACCCAGCCCAGTACTTTTCAAACCCAAAGACACTTAACCCTAAATATCCCAAAACCCTTAATCAATTGGAAAAAGGGGTGCACTCTTGTTCATGGGCCCTTTCCCTCTATATTTGAACCCTTATGGATCGTCTCTTGAGTCGTTCCCTTTGGTTGTTTACAATCAGCTCAAATGAAGGAATACAAGGTGGTCATCCCAAGAAAGGTTTAGCTGCTGATAATCCACTTACACTTTGGGTGAGTTGGGATACTCAATGTTTATGCATTGTTAAGATGAAGTGAATGCGCGTAGTTGTGGGGAGCCATCCAGCAAAACACTCAAGGAGTGGCAAACGAGTGGCTGGTAGTGGGGGACTTTAACATGGTGGAACACTTGAGAGACCACTGGGGGGCTCAAGAGCCTATTGTAAGTGACTAAATTTTCCATTCTACTTTAGAAACTTAACAATACCTCTGACCACTTGGAGGAGTCACACTCACAACCTCTATAAGTTCTATTCTGGACTTGGGGCTTGCTAGCTCAGAGACTAGCATCCATGCCACTCAATCTTTACACTTGGTCTAAGTGCTCCATATGTCCGATCCCATGACTGACACCCAAATGTATCACTTACATATCAGCCCGTTACGCTAAGGCTATGCCCATTCACCATTGTCACACTGGTGATCCAACACCACCTGCATCACAGTCCCATCTCTTAAAAACTAAGTCATCCATCCACGAGTGATCATCCCTTGACCACCCTTAGCACCTTTAGGATGCCCAGAGATATAGGGAACACCCTTCCTCAATGTCCTTTCTTTCTATCCTTACCGAGCCCAGGTAGGTTTTGAGCTCATGAGCTCACGAGCTGAGCTCACAAGTTGAGCTCATGAGTTCTCAAACACAAGGAAAACATTGGTTCGTCCCAAACCAACATCTTTTCATTTTTCAAATTTTGATTTAATCTATATTTCCAAGTAAATTCGATCAATAAAATACAAATATAAATATAGATCCGAATCACCAAAAGTGATCTAGAAACACTTCTCAAGCTCTACAATTTTAAAGCTTGCCTGATGGATGTGATGGTCGACCTTAGGATCTTGGTTTAGTTCCTGCATAAAAATGTAATAGATGTGCTTGCAGGCTAAATATACCTTTCCCCTGTTCTCCCTCTGTATAAAATCTAGACAGGTACATGATGGATTTTCGCAGATTCTGATAGTGTAGCTCGTACCCTTTGACGACTCAGTCACAACAACAAACTCCTTAGCCATGACACTGATGTAGTTTATCCTTGTGATTGTGCATTTCAACGCCTTTGCTAGCTTGATCTTCTCTTGTGCACCTTTTGAAATGGAAGACCTATATTGTACAGTCTTCCCATTTCTAGCTGGTCGTGTATGCCAGTTGTAAGCAACCAAAGGGAACGACTTGAGAGACGATCCATGGGGTTCAAATATAGAGGGAAAGGGCCCATGAACAAGAGTGCACCCCCTTTTCCAATCGGTTAAGGGTCTTGGGATATTTGGGGTTAAGCGTCCTTGGGTTTGAATAGTACTGGGCTGGGTGACCTCCCGGGAAGTCCAAACTCAGGAGCGTTACATTTGGTATCAGAGCGGTCTCGAGTCCGACTCTGTTGGTTGGCTAAGGGAATCACACCACATGTTGATTGATATCTGGCTGGTCCAGTTTGCTCCCGCTAGGCTCGACCCGAGGGGTAGGGTGTCAAGAGAGCGGGGCTCTCGGGAGAGCTGCAACTCTCAGCTTCCGTTCACGAGGGCATGAACTTGCAGGGAAGCGTGGTGGATTGTAAGCAACCAAAGGGAACGACTTGAGAGACGATCCATGGGGTTCAAATATAGAGGGAAAGGGCCCATGAACAAGAGTGCACCCCCTTTTCCAATCGGTTAAGGGTCTTGGGATATTTGGGGTTAAGCGTCCTTGGGTTTGAATAGTACTAGGCTGGGTGACCTCCCGGGAAGTCCAAACTCAGGAGCGTTACACCAGTCTAGTGTTGACATTGGTGGCATAGCAGTATCAATAGCAATATTTGAGGAAGTCTTCAGCTTGAAACTAGCTCTCTCTAGACTTTCAATCTCTTCTTTTAAAAGATTGCAACTTCGCTCAACTGGCCACTCCTCTGGCATAGAATTTGGCTTCAAGATAATTGAGCTGTGGATCTGGTTTGTATGAGCAACATCAGTCCCACAACAGTAAATCCAACTTGACTGGCGACCCTTTACCCCTAGATCTCAACAGCCCCATAAACATGGAACTGCTGAAGAACTTGAACTTGAGCACACAAATGCAAGACACTGACCTCGACTCCCAATCATTCCAGAGCAACACGCATTACTCTTGGCATTGACTCTTCAAACTGCCCAGTTGATACGAGAAGCTGGCTCACAAGCAATAATCTTCTCAACCTCTAGCACTGGATTTACATGTGTAACAATTGGCATCTCCTCCACTCCATGTTCCTTAGTTCTTCTCCAGTGTCATGGAACAGAATGGTAGTAAAACTCTGGATGGTGGGAGCTAGAAGGAGTGATGTTGGGCCCATCAAATGTCTGTCGACGCTTCAAACGGGCTATCCTCATGTCCCCAAGTGGTTCATAACTTGATTCCATAGGAGTTCCAGTAACAACTTCCCCCACCATCTTAGATATTGACCTTGCTACTGGTGTTATCCTTTTACCAACCTGCTCTTGAAGCTTCTCTAAGTTTAGACATGTACTACCAAACCTTGTTTCCTGTGCAGCCAAAGCTTTTGATGACTGCTCAAGAGATCTAGTGAGGTCGGAAAGTGTAGCTTCATAGAGGAATACTTTTCCTTTCCCTACTTTGAAAGCTTTCCAACTCCAATGTTTGCTCTCAGAGAGATTAATTGTTGGTGTAAGTGCAATGTCATCAAGTGGTTGATCATAGGAAAAATGCAACATTTGAATGTGAGAAAAAAAGAAAATGAGAGAAAACTTACAGAGAATATAATGGCCCCATTGAAACATTCAAACTTCCAATCATGCAAGCCAACACTCCATTTGTGGAAGGTGTTCAATTAGCACTTTTTCTCCTTCATGCCACCATATGTGCATCTCATTTGCTTTTGCCTCATGCTCCTCTTAAGTTGGTGCATCCATCCATTCCCGACAAAGCTGCTTGAACTCATGATGGAAGCTAGATTTGATGCATCGGCAATATTCATTGATGCTCTTTGCCCAATGAAACTCACAACTCTTCTCTCTACCTTGTAATGGCTGATTTTTATCACCTCCGAATACTTGTCATACAGCCAACCAGTTAGCACCAGCAACATTTGCTATGAAACCACGGAAGTTGGGTTTCTTCCCGGTTCGCTGTTCAACAACCTCAGACATACACATCCAAAAGATGGTTTGTGCTTGGAAATCTTGAACCTTAAATTCGGCTATAGCTATAGTTAAGTTGCATTGCAACCTATAGAAGGAATGGTTATAATGTAAATCGGTATGGATCCTTAAAAAATAAATAACCACTTACTTGTGATCATAAACATAAGCTTCCATTGTTGACCAGCCTGAAACTCGTTCCATATGGTCGAAATGGATCCAAGAATTAGCCAAATCCCCATCTCCTTCCATATCCATTTGTTGTACAAGGTCCACACCAGAAGCAAGACCAAGGGCGGACATTTTAAAGATGAAAGGGCATTGACTGTTCAAAGTCACTTGGCCAATGAACAAACTCCCATGAATAAATTCATAGGGACATTTTCTTTTTAAGTCTAAAATTGCATCCAATCCAGATTGAAACTTTCCATCTCACCCTTCTCGCATCCAGTTCTTTATTCTGCGAAAAAAATAGTGTTTCTAGTGATAAAGTAGAGTTAAGTATTAACTTATACTTGTTTAAATTTATCACGGGTTCTATATTTCGAATCGAGATTGTTAAAATGCATTATCCACCGCTTCAAAAATTGGTCCAAAAGGAACGGACCTATTTGTATAGGAAGCTATGTCGGGAAGCTCATCTTCTTCACTTTCGTCACTAAAGAGAATAAGAACTTCATCCTTCACTCCTTGGCGGCGAACCAATCTTCCCAGCACTAAGGGAACTTCTTCTTTTCTTCTTTTTATTGTTCCCTTGGTGCTGCAAAGATTGGTTCGGTGATGAACCAATCTTCCCAGCACCAAGGGAACTTCTTTGCGGTTTTTTTAATGTTTACTCAAGTTTATTTGTCATTTTCATGCAGATATATAAATCATGCCACAACAGAAGAAGCGTCCCGGTCAACCTCAATAGACCCGTTCTCCAGGAAAGTGGCTAGATCGTTGTGCTAGATTCACTAGGGACACCTCACAAGTTCAAAGCGCTCCTTCGGAGGAAGACCATGGTGGGAGCAGTGGTGTCCAGATCCAAGTAATGGTTGATCTTGATCCAGGTGTTAGCATGCAAGAGCCAGATGGTTCTAGAGAGCATGGAAATGCAGAAACTAGCTATAGCACAGGAGAAGCTGCTGGTGGTAGTGCCATAGGTGGTGGTGTGGAAGTTGGTGGCAGAAATGAAGCACCTAGTGCTATAGGTGGTGGGGCAGATCTTGGTGGTGGAAATGGCGGACATGCTACCGCTCCCGAAGGTCACAGAAATGAGGTGGTAACTATGCTAGAGGCCGACACGATCTTGAATGAGCAAGTACACGAGACTATTATCTAGGCTCAAGAATGAACTATCAATAGGGTGTTAGGTGAAATGGCTTGGAAAGGATCCCAACATCTTGAGATTCCACTTTGCCGTCTTAAGCAAAGTCACTGGGTGCGCTCAGCCTATGACCTCAACATAGCTATTTATACCTCTTTCATAGAGGTTGGATTTGGGCACACTGCTGGATTGTTTATTGTGTCGTCATCATTTCCCGGAACAAATCGCATAGACATGGTTACTCATGAGATTGAGTAGACTTGGGATAAAATATGGCAGAAGAAATCTTAGGAGTTTGATACTTTGATGGTGTGCCACAAGGAGACACAAGCCTTTGTAGGCTGGATGTTCTTCATTATTGATGGAAACCACCGGTGGCTTGCGTTTTGGAGGTGTATCCAAGAGAAGTTCCAAGACGATGACAAGTGACATATTTATGTTCCAGTGACACTTGTGGAGCCACAGGATCGAAACCAAGCTGTGAGGCTCAACTTGGCATGTCACAAGATCAACATGTAAGAATCTTTTACTTGTAACCTTTGTTCTCACCAACTATGTTACAAGGTTAATCAATTTTCTTTCCAAGCACATACCTTGGTCCATGATATTGAGCACCTTCGATATGTTGGCATGCTTTCTCTCGACGAAATCCAAATGCTGTATAGTCGTGAGGTTATGGAAGCAGTTCAAGCAAAGCTTGTAGCACGTAAAAGCCAAGAGTTGCTTACTTGGTATCAGGTGCCTTTTTTGGTTGCGCTCTGGGCAAAGGTATCCTTTACTTACATGAACTTGTGTTTTCTACACACAAATTTTCCTTTTAGCCAATTGTCAAGACAGAGCAAAATTCATATTTGAAGATTACACAAGTGATGGATGAAGTGCAAAAGAACCTTGAACTATGACAAATTGAGCAGTGCATTTTGAACTCAAAGAAATCAAAGGTGAAGAAGCTACTTGCGATTGCAAACATTTGCTACGATAAAGATTGGTTGGATTGCATTGCAGAGATATGCTCTCGTGGCAGTAAGTTAGTCCCTTTTATCTTTCTCATTCCACTTTGAAATCCTTGTCCTTGCAGGAAATGGTAAAGCACCTGAAAAATTGATCATTGTTAGGCGCCAGCTTTGACTACGTGGTCAATGTCAGTCAAAAGGAGGCTCAAGGTTATATTAAGGCATGTTAGGGTAAGGGACTTAACCTACCTTAGGGCTCATAGTGGAGCGGCAGCCTAGTGGAGCTTTTGAGGTAGCTCGGGGGTGGTTGGGTGGTGAGGAACCTCAAGAGGTGGCGTAGCATAGTCTAGGGACTAGATCTCTGTCTTTTTGTGCCGGATCATAACATTGGTATTAGAGAAGTTGGTTGCGATGGCCGATCAAGCTAAACGCTGGAATCCTATTGTCGATGGTGGTGCCGACGATGGTGCCGACGAAGCTGCAGAGATTTGGACCATTCAAGATGTGGTTCATGAGCTGTGAGCCCTTAATAAAAATCAGCAAGAGATGCAAGACGAGATGCATAGCATGATGGATACCATGCATGGGCGTGTTGAGGCACTCGAGGCTGGATGGGGTAGCGCTCCAAGTAAGCCTTCTTTGGTAGATTGACTCAAGATTCCAACTTTTTCTGGTGATGGTGGTGTGGATGACTGTCTCTCTTGGCTAGCTAATGTGAAGAAATTCTTGGCTGCTAGAGGAACTCTAGATGCAGAGGCTTTAGTGGCTATTCCAATGGTTTTGCATGATGTGGGTCTTCGATGGTGGAATTGGCTTGAGGAGTCCCGTGTTGCGGATAAGAAACCACCAGTGTCTACCATGGATGAATTTGAGGCTGCTTTCCATTTACGTTTTGCCCCTCATTACGATGTGGAGAATGCTCATACGGAACTTCGACATTTCCAGCAAGGGAAAATGACACTCGGGGACTATATTGAGAAGCTTACTCACTTGATTAGTTGTGTTCCAACGAAGGATCTAGATCAGAACAAGTCCTACTTCATTGATGGTCTACATAGTGAGAGCATGCGGCAACACTTGCGTCAATCTCAACCTACAAAGAGTTTGGAGGAGCTCTTTGATGCAGCTCGTCGACTTGACAATGACAAGCACAAGTCTCACAAGCGTTTGCAAAGTTCTTCTGTCAAGAATTGTTGTGATGATTGCCGTGGACACAAGGATGGGAACAAGCATCACAAGTTGAAGTTAGTGGTGACTACTTCAGATGCAAAGGGGTCCAAGAAGCAAAAGTTCTTTGTGAAGAATTATAGACAGGCGGCGAACTTGGACACTACAAGGCTGATTGTCCGCAGTTGAAGAACAAGCAGCAGGACAAGAAGAATGGCCAATCTTCTTCTCACAGTAAGTCAGATACTAAAAAGTTGCAAACTTTGCAGCGTGAGGATGAGGAGAACAACCATTCTGGTCAGAGGAAGTGACTTTCGATCGTTGCTCGTCAGCTCAATTGTGTGTGGAACAAGATGGAGCTCGAGGATACGTGTGAATCAGCTTTAATGCTGGAGGGCGTGTTCCGTGGCAATCCAGTGCGGATTTTACTGGATAGTGGGAGTGATGACAACTTTGTTTCTGCAAAGTTTGTTGCGGAGCATGGCCTGGTCACACGCAGCATTCTTCCATACACAGTGGAAGGTGCAGCTACCTCTACTCAGCATTTCGATGCTTGTGTCGAGGGGCTGGAAGTGTTGGTTGGCAAAACTACACTTGTGGAGATTTTTTATCTCGCGGATATCCATCATGTGGATCTCATTCTCGGGATGCCATGGTTGGTGAAGGTGGATCCAGAGATAAGGTGGAGTATTAAGCGTATCTCGCTGGAGTATGGTGGCGTTAAAGATGTGTGGTTTGGCAAGGGCATTCAACCACCAGTTGTTATGCTCTCTGCTACATCTTTGAAGCAGGCTTGTCGTAATGGAAAAGCACTTTCGAGTTACTTGCTGTTTGTTCGTGACTTGGGGGACCAAGGCACGTGTGGGGGAGAAGCAGTAGTACGGGATGTACTAGACGAGTTTTCTGATGTTTTTCCATCTGAACTTCCTCATGGATTGCCTCCATTACAAGGTGTGGAGCATGGGATTCCATTGGAGCCGGGGACGCGACCAATTTACTGGCGTCCATTTCGGTTAAGTTATGCGGAGGAGCAAGAAGTTCAACGACAAGTCAAGGAGTTACTTGAGTTTGGATTTATTCAGCCAAGTAAGTCTCCGTTTGATGCTCCAGTCTTGCTTGTGAAGAAGGACGGTTCAATGCGAATGTGTATTGACTACCGCACTTTGAACAAGAAGACAGTGAAGGATAAGATGCTGATGCCATGTGTGGATGATATCCTAGACAAGCTTGGTGAAGCACGAGTGTTTACCAAGATTGATCTGAGGAGTGGATATCATCAGATTGCAATGGATGATGCATCTATCTCCAAGACGGCATTCAACACAAGCTTCGGACATTTTGAGTTTACAATTATGCCGTTTGGTTTGACAAATGCATCGGCCACATTTACTCGGTTGATGACAAAGGTATTTGGGCATTATCTTCATGAGTTTGTGGAGATTTTCTTGGACGATATTCTTGTTTTTAGCAAGAATATGGAGGAGCATAGGGTGCATTTGCGCAAGGTTCTTTTGTTACTTCGAGACAGCAAACTTTATGCAAAAAAGAGCAAATATGAATTTGCAAAGTCGGAGGTGGAATATCTAGGCCATATTGTGACATCTAAGGGTGTCAAGACGGATCCAAGGAAGGTGGCTGTGGTGGAAAACTGGCCTACACCAACTATAGTGGCTGAGTTGCGCAATTTTCTTGGTATAGGTAGTTACTACTGACGTTTCCAGCATAAGTTTGCAGAGGTGGCTATTCCTTTGACGCGGTTGTTACGCAAGAATGTGCCATTCGAGTGGAAGAAGCCACAAGAGGAGAGTTTTGTGGCGCTGAAATGATTGTTGAGCGAGACTCTAGTGCTTCACATTGCTGATCCATCGAAACCTTATGAGGTGACATACGATACGAGTGGTTATGCACTGGGAGGAGTTCTCATACAAGAGGGACAGCCTATTGCATATGAGAGTCAAACTTTGAATTCCGCGGGGCAATGCTATTCCACATATGAGCAAAAGTTACTCTCTATTGTTCATGCTTTGCGGACATGGTGGCATTATCTTTATGGTGCAGTGTTCGTGGTGTTGATAGATCACAAACCACTTGTGTATTTTTTCACACAGAAGGAGTTAAACACTAAGCAAGCTCGTTGGATGGTCAAATTTATGGAGTTTGGGGAGTTTCCTATTGAGCATCGTCCAGGAAAATCAAATGTGGTGGCAGATGCTTTATCTCGTGTTCATCATGTGATGACGTTACAAACACGATTTTGTCATCATTTGAGTAAGGTGGTTAGCGAGTTTGGGCAGTTGGTTGAGCATGCTCAGGCTCAGGATGCTGAAGTGGCCTCTTTGCGAGACTAAATGGAAGCTCCTTTCTCATTGGTGGATGGGATTCTCTACTACAATGGCCGTGTATATTTGCCACGGGTGGATGTGTTAATTACTCAAGTTTTATTCCACTATTATGATTTTCCAAAGGCCATTCATTTTGGGGGGAAAAAGACATATGAGTTGATTAAGTGCAACTTTTATTGGAGGAATATGAAGGCTGATATCCTCAAGTATTGTAAATCATGCGAGCTTTGTCAACGGGTTAAGGTGCCACTGGAGAAGCCGGAGGGACTTTTGCAACCTTTACCTATTCCTCAAAGCCGTTGGTGTAGTATCTCTATGGACTTCATCACTTATTTGCCATGAACATAGAGGCAAAAGGAGCAAGTATGGGTCATAGTGGATTGGTTGACGAAGTATGTACGGTTGTTGGCTCTTCAGAAGACTGTCACTACCTCAGACTTGGCTGCGGTTTACTTGGAGAAGGTTTTTCTTGATTTTGGTTTGCCAGAGGATATCATTAGTGATCAAGATTCAAAGTTCACAAGTGGATTTTGGAAAAGCTTTGCAAAGGCTATGCAAGTGACTTTGAAACTCTCGAGTGGAGATCATCCTCAAACGGATGGGCAAACTGAGCGTGTGAATCAGGTGGTGGAGGATATACTACGTTGTAGCATTGGTCAAAGGCAAGGACAGTGGGATTTATATCTTCCGTTGGTGCAATTTTCTTACAACAATAGCCAACACAGTGGAACTAAGCTAAGTCCTTACTTTGCCATGTTTGGAAGGCATCCTCGAACAGCGGTGGAGTTGGGATTGCATTTGAGTAAGGACGTTCAAGATAAGCTTCATTCTGAGGCAACTGATTTGGCCACAGAACTTGATGAGATTTTGGTGGTGTGTAAATGGAATTTGCAAGCAGCTCAGGATAGAGCAGAGAATTTTGCCAATGAGCATCGCTAATTCCGAGAATATAAGATGGGTGATCTCATCTTTGTGCGCGTGATCTTTCCGTCAAATGAGCAGCGGAACACCTTGGTGCCTTTACAGACAGGGAAGAGTGATAAACTTTCCTATCGATATGCTAGTCCATATGAAGTGCTGGAGCGCATTGGTACAACGGCTTATAGGGTGCGGCTGCCAGCTGAGGTGAAAGTTCATCTGGTATTTTATGTCAGCCAGTTGAAAGGTGTACTATCTCGGAGTGACGGGCCCAATGCCTTCTTGATGTATACGACTGTGGAAGATGGACTAGGAGCTTGAGCAGGGTTCCCCAGAAAGGGTGATCACCAGTACAACTCGTCCTTGGGACAAGGACTTTGTTGGGGGGGAAGAATTGTTAGGTGCCAGCTTTGACTATGTGGTCAATGTCAGTCAAAGGGAGGCTCAAGGGTATATTAAGGCATGTTAGGGTAAGGGACTTAACCTGCTCTAGGGCTCACAGTGGAGCGGCGGCACAGTGGAGTTTTTGAAGTAGCTCGGGGGTGGTTGGGTGGTGAGGAACCTCAAGAGGTGGCATAGCATAGTCTAGGGCGACTAGATCTCTGTCTTTTTGTGCCGGATCATAACAATCTATAACATCGCAAAAAGCAAGCTCTCATTCAATGAACAAACCTCTTGCTTGGAACTCCTCAACACTTGGCATCGTAACAATGATAAGAGGTTGGAGAGCAAACTTGAGAATATGATGAAGGAGAAGCTCTATGTCACTCAGAGTATTGCAGCTGCTAAGGAGCTACTTCAAGTATGGGATATGAAGTTCCTTACTAGTGCCCACATTGGCATAACACTTCCAGAATATGTTCGAGTTTCCCTTCAAGAGCTTGGGGATGGATGGCTTCCTGATGGCAACTCAAGCTCTATGGATTTCAAGAACCAGCCGGGCCAACCATTTTTCTCAAATCGCATGGCATATAGGTACATTGCAAAAAATTGATTTGTTTATTTAATCATGACTCTTTTGTAGGTATTTAAATCATTGCCCAAGTGCTCCAATGTATACAACAAGTGTTTTTCTCAAGCTCTTAACTGGTGGGAAGAAACTTGGCATGTATGAGCCAGAGTTTCAGTGTTCCATTGCACGGGAGCGAGAACTTTGTCCATGGTATTTGGAGTTGTGGAGGCAAATGCCATCGTCACCTTTTGAGCTTGATCTCTACCTCAAGTGTCATCTAGGTTTGATGAGTAAAATTTGCTAGTAGTAACTTATGTTTCTACTTTATTGTAGAGGCACTTTTGGAGGGAGTGGAGATGCCTCAAGACAGGGATGAGATTCATATTGAGCAGACCGAAGATGAACGAGTGGAGAACCCGGCTGAAAACTCTCCTGCCCCATCTCATCCTATAGCAATTGCTCATTCCCCAGATCCTACTACCACTGCTCGTCCAGCCCCGACTGCTCGAATTATATGAAGGCAGTTCTATAGTGAGGACGTCCAAGAGAGTAAGAACTTGATTTCCAATGACCTTGCTTATTGTAATTTGGTTGTAGATGTTGGAGAAACCAGCCAACACTCTATACGTCAACGTACAAATGCATTCTTTCCATCCCTCCCCACTGCTACAGAGGATGACCTCCAAGAGTTATCTTCATCGGCTTCACATAAACAAGTATGAAACAAAACATGTATTAATTTTAATATTTCCTGGTTTTGAACACTATTTAGGTTTGCCCTCTTTCTCCTATGGGAAGTGTTAGCAATGTGGAAATAGTTATTGGGGACTACTTTCAGCTTTCCAACAATGTGAGTCAAGAGTCTTCTATGTTCCATCGATGGATGCGAGGATTGGGAATGAACAATACTTTCGGCATCGACCTCGCATTCTTCGATCTGCCTGATGGGTTACCACCTTTACAAGGTGACACTCCATCCTAGAACATCCTTCGACCGGACCATATTTCTCAAGTGGTGGATGTGGCATCCAAGGTGTTGCGATACGAGGGCATTATGCTAGTAATTCTTCCCCGTTCTTTATTTTGGGGAGGTCTTCTTACAACGATGGCGGAGAATGATGACTCTAGATTGGTTGAGTTTGCATCAGGCTGCCTACTCTCAAACATCCCGGTTGAAACAAAAGGAGCAGGTGGCTGAATCCAAAAGGTTTGCATTTCCTTATTTTTAATATCTTAAATTGATTGCCTCTTTTCATTGTAAGTTTTAGCATGGAACTACGATGCTCTCTGCCACTACTCTTGCCATCACAGTATTACACGAGTTGATGAGCGTGCAGGTTTGGCATTGCCAAGATATGATAGCTCAACAAATATCATCCCAAATGTCATCGAGAAGGACCATCATATAGAGTTCCCTGGTTATCGACACCATTCACCAAAGGCCATGCAAATCTTCCTAGAGTTGTTTTGTCCTCCTAAGGGGATTGTGCTTGATGTTACAATAGGTTTTGGTTTGATGGTGCTAGCGGCTAAAGAGACTGGGCGTGTAGTTTTTGCACTAGAGAAGGAGAGTGCATTTGAAGGTGTTCTTAGGACATTGTATAACAAGTGATAATAAAGTATAAATTTCTCCTTATAGTAATTCCATCGTGGTTGTGTATATTAGGTGGATCGATGATGTGGGCTATAATTTGCCATGTTATGCAGAAGCAATGGCATAAGCTCATATACAACAAGAGCCCACAGTTAGAGAGCATAGTACTATACAAACTCCTCCTTTTGTGGATGTGGATGCCTAGGAAGACTAAGTTTAGTTTTCTCTTTAGTCGAACTTTTTAGTGGTAATATAGAGTTTCTTCTTTGACTTATGATATTTATTTTCTTATTAGATTTATATTATTTAGCTTTTTCTTGACCTGAAAATATGTCTTAAGTTTTGAATAGAATTGTTGGTTTGTCCCGAACCAATCATTTAAACATCAACTTTTGTATTTAGTGGACTATATTGACTTTCATTGACTTGAGCTCAACTCAAAAACTACCTAGCCCCTCCTTACCAAGTCCCTTTTCATCCTTGGCCATGCTTGCTAACACCGCCATTGGGTCAAGGCCCAAAAGCCCGACCACTAAGTCTTATTGTCCTTTGGGACTTCCTCACATCATATCCTTGGTTATTACACTAGACTTTGGGATGACATTTCGAAACACCGTGGCTCTACGTGAGCCTCATGGGTACTCTCCCCACTTTCTACCTTTGAGTGCTCTACCCATGCCCTAACCATGTGGCTAGAGCGAGGTTTCAATGAGCCACACTAGGTATCCAAGTAAATAGTGCCACCCACACTTGGATTGGAAGCATCAACCATTTGATATCCTAGGGGAGCTAGAGTCAGCTCTTGAACGCTTCACCAAGCTACCCTGCTTGTCTATTTGTATTCACTTTAGCTTTGGACTCTTTAGTGGTTTTATCATCACCTATCACATAGGTATAACTTTCTTTGGTCACACTGGCCTTTCCTAGCCAAATTGGCTCCATTGCAGTCCTCCCCTTACTATACTTTTGGAGCTCACCAAACCCCCCAAAGTCTGGGAGATGAATGCTTTGGGCTTTCACCCTCGGACTCAGACTCTAACTCGAGCTCGGACTCGGACTCGAACTCAGTCTTAGTCTCAGTCCCGGTTTTGTTCTCGGTCTCAGTCTCAGTCTCGGCCTTGACCTTGAACTCCATCTCGAGTCCTTCTCAGACTCCATCTTAGACTCTGTCTCAGGCCCATCTTGGACTCCATCTCGGTCCATCTCAGACTCCATCTCGGGTCCATCTTAAACTCCATCTCGGATCCATCTCAGCTCCACGACATGTCATGTATTGGTCCTCTTGTGTCCCTTTTCTAAAGATTTGTTTCTCACACAATGGTTATATTAATTAAAGTTTAGACTACTCGAGAATGAGTAGGGGGATTGAGATAGAGAAGGTTCCTTTAATGAGTTTAGTGAAAACTAAACCAATAAAGTGAGAGAACCACCACAAGTGGTCCATATTGGAAATGCTATACTCCTTAGAAGATGGACAAAGTTAAGTGAGCCTTCAGTGTCAAATCATTGAAAGATATTAAAGGATGAGAAGTGGTAATTCATGATGGGGTTACTTTATAAAAATGTTTATTATTCAATGAGGACATCAAACTTCGTCTATGGGTGGTGGAGTCACTTTGGAACCTTTTAACTATGATTTCTCAAAGTCAATTTCCTAGGTATCTCTAACACCTTGCATTGCACATGTTATGCAAGCTCCACTCCCCTATCCTAAGAAGTATTATACTTGAGGACACCAAACTTAATGCCTAAAGTGGCATAAAAATAAAAATAATTTGTGCTAGGGCTGTCTACAACCCTATCATTTGTCTAGCTTGCCACTCTCTCCCTTGGAGCTTTCTCCTTTGCCAAATTAGAGCATTTGGGGAATCCATTCTTTGAAATATATTTCCTTTCCCAAAATCCATTAACACCTAATTTATGAGTGTTCTTTGCCTAATATGGCCATTTAGATTCCTTCTAATGATTTTCATGGCCCATTCTTGGCCACTAATCTTTTGCTCCCATCCTTTAATTGTTACTTCAAGCAACATAGAATTATTACCTCCATCTTTGAGGTATCTCTTTTGGTTCCATAACAAAAGCTTTGCTTTTGCCAAATCTATGGTGTATTCACCCCTAGTAAGTCTCTTGAATATTTTCTACTTTGGGCTCTATCCATAGCCTAACCTTGCAACCCACCCATAGGTCCTTCCTTGGAAACTATTTTCTTGATCTTATAATACCATTGTATTGTTATAGTTCATTGCCTTTATTTGTCCTTCTCACTTGGTCATCTTGGCCAAGCCACACCATTATCAATAATTCAAATTAACATTTTGAACTAAGAACTTTATTCTTTAGGACTTTGTCTTTGCTTAGCCATAAGATCACCTAGTGATCTAACTTTGATAACTTAAATGGTTTGCCAATAGGTATTATGTTTTCTAGAACTTTAAATTGTTAACCATGACCCCAAGGGCATCCCCCACACTTGGCAGTGCGCCCAAGCTAACCCTTCTAACCAAGGATCTAAAGCAATTGAGACTGGGTATCTCCATCTCATTCACCACATCCTTGGTGCTACTTGCACTAAAGTGTTCAAGTTAGATATGCTAAGTTTCACACTAAACAATCTAATCGTGCATCACGACTCTAGGGCATCCCCCACTTGGCACTGTGCCCAAGCCAGTCTCCTTATTGAGAGTCTATGACCATTGAAAAATAAGTGTCCTCATATTCCAAACTATCACTACGCCTTAGTGAGTTGGGACTCGAACCCAACCTCTGTATATGCATTTACAAACGACATTACCCAGGATGTCTGGTATGACTCCCTTCACTACTGCATTAACATATACTTAAAGCATGTTATGGATCACAACTTAGGAACTTAATTCCTCCTCATTGCTAAATCTTTTCATTAGACTAGTCTATGATCATGCATGGACTCCTCCATGCTTGGCCCCATGGGCTACCTCTTTTTGAAGTTAACACCTTCAACTAGGGTCTTTGTTCCCCTAACTTGCCGATCTCACTTGACAAATCACTCAACTAGCGTAATATGGTTTCATGCATAAGTGTGAAAGTCCTTAACTATCGACTTTTGTTCAAAGCCATCTTTTTGAACACTCAGAGACTATTTCCTCAACCTTAATAGTCTCGCCTCATAGCAAGCTTCAAGACCACGCTTTTGCTGTACCACTTTGATTTCGTGTGTTTTATAAACCATTTACACTTGTTTTTCTAGATACTAATCTACTTATGAAGGGACTCTCTTCTTTAGTTTGCTAAGACCTCTCCTTTCACAAACTTTCTATTTGTTATGCAATCTAACATGGGCAATTATATACTTTAGACTCTCCATAGCATCATGGTTGCTAATAGCAACACGTTCGAGCACTCATTTGATTCTCCACTCTTAACTTACATAACCACCCTTAGTTATGTCCTACAATTCCTATCATTTGGCTCTATCTTTTTATTACTTACATTTTAGCCTTATACCTTCCTTTTAGTTATTCTTCTTCCATCTACGCAAGTAGTTTTGTACTTTCTACCATGCCTTAGCAAGTATTATGACAAACCTACCCAATAACTTAGGGAGTGGTTCTTTAATCTGGATATGCTCACTATATAATCCCACACATTGGGATTAACGTCGTTACACTTGGGCCTCTTTATACCCATTGTTACCTATGCTAAAATCCCTTTTTGGCTTTATCCAATTTGAATAAACAAATTTCTCCTATCTCCGTAACTTTAGACGTTGGATAGCATTTCCTATCCATTATTCACTAGGGACTTAGTCCCTTGGGCCTTATCTAATGCCCTCATAATTCCAAACACCATTCCCTGGTGTTTTAGAGTGTTTTGGTGTCCCAATGATAACCTTCTTTGACACCCTTTACGACATTGATTTACTATATCTTAACATAAGCAATTTATCCCCTAGAGGGGTATATCTAACTTTCTTATCCCAATAAAAAGTCTTTGGTAGTTAACTTATATTAATTCAATTATTTATTTTGCACCTTTTGCTTAGTTGCTTCATAATTATCAAATCCTACAACTCATTGCTAGTGCTTCCACACCTCCATCATTATTTGGGTCATCACCTTCTAACCATATGCCTTCCAACTTAGGTTATTCCATTCCCATTTCTATTGGGATTCCTTTGGTAAGGGTTCTCATGAACCTGCCAACTTAACATCAAGGCAACACACCTTGGCATATTTAGTGTCTCCACACCATATGTTCCATGACTTTACCTTTATGACACTTCCCACTTTTGTCTAGGTCTTTGCCAAGACCAACACAGTTGTTTCTTATGCCAACTATTAGTTAGCACTATACCATAGTGTTCACATACAATTCTGTGCTAAAGTTGCTTTCTTTTAGGAACATCTTTCCCACGACTTTAATATGGCATATTCTACCATCAATGAGATACTCACTATTCTCATACTTAAATCTTATGATCCTCCCTATCCTTCGTAGGGTACAACACATTTTAGTTCAGATGCTTCCACCAATCATTTACAATCATTTCTTGACTCTACTTGAATCATTTAACATTTGGACTTTGCTAATCTGACGACCCATACGAACTTACTTTGAGGTGCTAGCTCACTAGAATATAACTTTTTATATTCATGCTTTACTAACAAGGACCATCTTTGCAAGTGTACTATATGAGGGTAATCTTGTGACTCCTTTATTGTTTTGAAATCTCTATCTTCCCTATGATCCCATCTATAGTTGTTTACCACAACTATATTAGCAAATTTATTAAGTCAAACGCTCATTTGGATCACATCCTTAATTGTCTGAGGAAAACCTTATACTATTCCTAAAATCCCAAAGTCGTTCTCTTATTGGCCCTTTCTATCCACCACCTTGCTTACAAGTTCACATATAAATTGTAGTGGAGAGCCATGTCCTCCCGACCTGCTACTCCTCAAGGATCGGCCCACTCCTAGGACCTTGCAATGCCAACACAAGTGGTGATATACTTGAGCACCAATAAAATTCGGACTAAGGAACAGCTCCGATACCAAGTTGTAAGTGACTAAATTTTCCATTCTACTTTAGTCACTTAACCACACCACCAACCACTTGGAGGAGTTTCACTCACAACTTCTATAAGTCCTATACCAGACTTAGGGCTTGCTATCCCTGAGAATAGCATCCATGCCACTCAACCTTTGCACTTGGTCCAAGTGTTCCACATATTTGGCCCCATGACTGACACCCCAAGGTACCATTGATATATCCGCCCGTTACGCTAAGGCCATGCCCCTTCACCTTGGTCACACCGGTGGTCTAACACCACTTGCATCACAGTCCCGTCTCTCAAAGACTGCTCCTCTTCCTTTCCATAGTTTGAGACTTCAGGACAACATTTCAGAACACCATAGCCCTACGCGAGCCCTATAGGTA
The DNA here is from genome assembly GCF_000143415.4 of Selaginella moellendorffii. Classification (NCBI taxonomy): domain Eukaryota; kingdom Viridiplantae; phylum Streptophyta; class Lycopodiopsida; order Selaginellales; family Selaginellaceae; genus Selaginella; species Selaginella moellendorffii. The sequence goes on along the minus strand of NW_003314329.1, from coordinate 668,759 downwards.
CTCTCCCTGCCTTCCACCTTTGGGTGCTCTAGCCATGGGTTTAGAGCAAAGTTCTGTTAAGCCATGCTAAGTATCCAAGTGCCGGCTCTTGTACACTTCACCAAACTACCCCGCTTGTCAATTTGTATTCACTCTAGCCTTGGACTTCCCAGTGGTTATCTCATCACCTAATAGTTGGGTATGGCCTTCCTTAGCCAAACTGGCCTTTCCTAGCCAAACTGGCTCCACTAGGGTCCAAGCCTCACACTCTCCCCCGCAGCACCCCCCCCCCCCCAGGAGACGATTGCTTTGGGCTTTCACCCAACAACTTTAGTATTCAGACTCAGACTTGGACTCGGACTTAGTCTCGAACTGGGACTCAGTCTCAGTCTCGGTCTTGGTCTTGGTCTCGGTCTCGTCTCAGGTTCCATCTCGGGTCCATCTCAGATCCATCTCGGACTCCATTTTGGACTCCATCTCGGTCCATCTCGGATTCCATCTCAAGTCAATCTCAGACTCCATCTCGAATTCCATCTTGGGTCCATCTTGGACACCATCTCGGACTCCATCTCAGACTCCATCTCGGACTCCATCTCAGATTCCATCTTGAGTCCATCTCAGACACCATCTCAGACTCCATCTCAAACTCCATCTCGGTTCCATCTTAGACTCCATCTCAGTCCATCTCGGTCCATCTCGGACTGCATCTCGGGTCCATCTCGAACTGCGTCTCGGGTTCATCTCGGACTCCATCTTGGTCCATCTTGAACTACATCTCAGACTCCATCTCGGTCCCTTTTCTAGAGACTCTCTTATTGCTTGCCTCGTGCCCGTTCCTCGAGTTTTCGTTAGGAGTTCCACTCCTGCTCTCAACTTTTCAAGTTGGAGCTTTTAGTCCAAACATGTTACACTCGTTTGGCTTTTGCTTCAGCCACTACCACATGGCACTCTTTCAACTCCACTTTGGGGATTAGGGATTTGTGTCTTACTCACTCTAGAGGACTTGCACACTACACTAGAGAAGTTGAGTGATAACAAACTCCTAGGAGGGGATGGCCTCCTCCCAGCATTGGAGCCCGAGAAGGTTTTGAGTTTATGAGCTCACGAGCTGAGTTCATGACTTCTCAAACACAAGGAAAACATTGGTTTGTCCTCCTGAACCAACATCTTTTCATTTTTCAAATTTTGATTTAATCTATATTTCCAAGTAATTCGATCAATAAAATACAAATATAAATATAGATCCGAACACTACAAGCAATCTAGAAACACTTCTCAAGCTCTGCAATTGTAAGGCATGCCTGATAGATGTGATGGTCGACTTTAGGATCTTGGTTTTGTTCCTGCATAAAAATGTAATAGATGTGCTTACAGGCTAAATATACCTTTCCCCTATTCTCCCTCTGTGTAAAATCTAGACAGGTCCAAGATGGATTTTTGCAGATTCTGATAGTGTAGCTCATACCCTTTCACAGCTCAGTCATAACAACAAACTCCTTAGCCACGGCACTGATGTAGTTTATCCTTGTGATTGTGCATTTCAATGCCTTTGCTAGCTTGATCTTCTCTTATGCACCTTTTGAAATGAAATACCTATATTGTACAACCTTCCCATTTCTAGCTGGTCATGTATGCCAGTCTAGTGTTGACATTGGTGACATAGCAGTATCAATAATAACATTTAAGGAAGTCTTCAGCTTGAAACCAGCTCTCTCCAAACTTTCAATCTCTTCTTTCAAAAGATTGTAGCTTTGCTCAACTGGCCACTCCTCTGGCACAGAATCTAGCTTCGAGATAATTGAGCTATGGATCTAGCTTGTATGAGTAACATCAATCCCACAATAGTAAATCCAACTTGACTAGCGGCTCTTTAACCCTAGATCTCGACAGCCCAGAAACATGGTACTGCTAAAGAACTTGAACCTAAGCGCACAAATGCAAGACACTGACCTCGACTCCCAATTATTCCGGAGCAGTGTGCATTACTCTTGGCACTGACCCTTTGAATTGCCCAATTGATACAAGAAACTGGCTCAAGAGCAATAATCTTCTCAACCTTTGGCACTAGATTTACTTATGTAACAATTGGCACCTCCTCCCTCCTCCACTCCACGTTCCTTAGTTCTTCTCCAGTGTCATGGAATAGAATGGTAGTCAAACTCTGGATGGTAAGAGCTAAAAGGAGTGATGTTGGGCCCATCAAATGTTTGTTGACTCTTCAAATGGGTTGTCCTCATGTCCCCAAGTGGTTCATAACTTGATTCCATAGGAGTTCCAGTAACAACTTCCCCCACCATCTTAGATATTGACCCTATTACTGGTGTTGTCCTTCTACCAACCCGCTCTTGAAGCTTCTCTAAGTTTAGACATGTACTACCAAACCTTGCTTCCTGTGCAGCCAAAGCTTTTGATGACTGCTCAAGAGATCTAGTGAGGTCGGAGAGTGTAGCTTCATAGAGGAATACTTTTCTTTTCCCTACTTTGGAAGTTCTCCAACTCCAATGTTTGCTCTCAAAGAGATTAATTGTTGGTGTAAGTGCAATGTTATCAAGTGGTTTATCGTAGGAAAAATGTAACATTTGAAAATGATAAAAAAAGAAAAATGAGAGAAAACTTACATAGAGAATATAATAACCCTAGAAAAACATTTGAACTTCCCACCAAACAAACCAACATTTCATCTATGGAAGGTTCAATTGGCATTTTGTCTCCTTCACTCCACCATATGCACCACTCATTTGCCTTTGCCTCTCCCTTATAACCCCATTCACTTCAACAATATTATTCTTCTCACAATCAATTATACAATTAATATCTAAAGCATTGAATGATTGTCTCCTTGGAAAGAACACGTGAAATCTATGTTCATAGTGGATTTGTCTTATAAATATATCCAAATACTGTTAAAAAATTGATTGTGACCTCTAATTTTTAGGGTTTTACTGCTAGGGTTTGAGCAAGGAGAAAAACGTTTGAATGCTTTAAGATGCTTCTCAATCAAGACTCTAGATGCTCTTCAAGACACTAAAAAGACACTCCTAAAACAAAGTATGCCTCTCTCTCCTATTTTTCCATCTCCCCATCTTTTGCTCCTAGCTCGCAAGTAACTTGCGCCTCACGGCTACTTCATGCTGGAATGATTGGTTCGGTAGCAAACCGATCTTCCCAGCACATCAAATTCTCGGTTTTTTTTTGTTTCTTGTTGTTCCATTGGTGCTGAGAAGATTGGTTCAGCGACAAACCAATCTTCCTAGCACAATAGATTATGGGTTTTTTTTGTTTCTTGTTGTTCCATTGGCATTGAGAAGATTGGTTCAGCGACGAACCAATCTTCCCAGCACCAAGGGAACTGCTTCTTTTCTTCTTTTTTTTGTTCCCTTGGCACTAAGAAGATCAGTTGGGCGACGAACCAATCTTTCTAGTGCGAAGGGAACTGCTTCTTTTCTTCTTTTTTTTGTTCCCTTGGCGCTAAGAAGATTAGTTCGGTGACGAACCAATCTTCCTAGTGCTAAGGGAACTGCTTCACGGTTTTTTTAATGTTTACTCAAGTTTATTTGTCATTTTCATGCAAACATATAAATCATGCCACAATAGAAGAAGCATGCTGGTCAACCTCAATGGACCCGTTCTCTAGGAAAATGACTAAATCATTGTGCTAGATTCACTAGGGACACCTCACAAGTTCAACGCGCTACTTCAAAGGAAGACCATGGTGGGAGCAGTGGTGTCCAGATCCATCCAAGTGTTAGCATGCAGGAGCCAGATGGTTCTAGAGAGTGTGGAAATGCAAAAGCTAGCTATAGCACAGGAGAAGCTACTGGTGGTAGTGCCATAAGTGGTGGTGTGGAACTTAGTGGCAGAAATGAGGCACCTGGTGCTATAGGTGGTGGGGCAGATCTTAGTAGTGGAAATGGTGAACATGTTACTACTCCTGAAGGTCAGAGAAATGAGGTGGTAACTATGCTAGAAGCTGACACAATCTTGAATGAGCAAGTAGGCAAGACTATTGTCTAAGCTTAAGAACAAACTATCAATAAGGTGTTAGGTGAAATGGCTTGAAAAAGATACCAACATCTTTAGATTCCACTTTGCCGTCTTAAGCAAAGTCATTGCGTGCACTCAGCCTACAACCTCAACATGGCTATTTATACCTCTTTCACAGAGATTGGATTTGGGCACACTATTGGATCATTTATTGTGTTGTCATCATTCCCTGGAAAAAAATTGCATAGACATGGTTACTCATGAGATCGAGCAAACTTGGGATCAAATATGGCAGAGGAAATCTCAAGAGTTTGATACTTTGATGGCATGCCATAAAGAGACACAAGCCTTTGTAGGCTTGATGTTCTTCATTATTGATGAAAACCACAGGTGGTCAGCGTTTTGGAGGTGTATCCAAGAGAAGTTCCAAAATGATGATGAACAACATATTTGTGTTCTAGTGACACTTATGAAGCCACAGGATCAAAACCAAGCTGTGAGGCTCAACTTGGCATGTCACAAGATCAACATGTAAGAATCATTTACTAGTAACCTTTATTCTCACCAACTATGTTACAGGCTTAATTAGTTTGCTTTCCAAGCACATACCTTGGTCCATGATATCAAGCACATTCGATATGTTGGTATGCTTTCTCTCGAGGAAATCCAAATGCTGTATAGTTGTGAGGTTATGGAAGCAATTCAAGCAAAGCTTGTAGCACGTAAAGGCCAAGAGTTGCTTATATAGTATCAAGTGCCTATGGATTTTTTGGTTGCAATTTGGGCAAAGGTATCCTTTTCTTACATGAACTTGTGTTTTCTACACACAAATTTTCCTTTTAGCCAATTGTCAAGGCAGAGCAAAACTCATATTTGAAGATTACGCAAGTGATGGATGAAGTGCAAAAGAACCTTGAACTATGACAAATTGAGCAGTGCATTTTGAACTCAAAAAAATCAAAGGTGAAGAAGCTACTTGCGATTGTAGACATTCAAGGCGATAAAGATTGGCTGGATTGCATTGCAGAGATATGCTCTCGTGGTAGTAAGTTAGTCCCTTTTAGATTTCTCATTCCACTTTGAAATCCTTATCCTTGCAAGAAATGGTAAAGCACCTGAAGAATTGATCTATAACATTGCAAAAATCAAGCTCTCCTTCAACGAACAAACCTCATGCTTAGAGCTCTTCAACACTTGGCATCATAACAATGATAAAAGGTTGGAGAGCATACTTGAGAATGTGATGAAGGAGAAGCTCTATATCACTCAGAGTATTGCAACTGCTAAGGAGCTACTTCAAGTATGGGATACGAAGTTCCTTACTAGTGCCCACATTGGCATAACACTTCCAGAATATATTCGAGCTTCCCTTCAAGAGCTTGGGGATGGATGGCTTCCTGATGGCAGCTCAAGCTCTATGGATTTCAAGAACCATCCGGGCCAACCATTTTTCTCGCGCCACATGGCATATAGGTATATTACAAGAAATTGATTTGTTTATTTAATCATGGCTCTTTTGTAGGTATTTAAATCATTGCCCAAGTGCTCCAGTGTACATAGCAAGTGTTTTTCTCAAGCTCTTAACTAGTGGGAAGAAACTTGGCATGTATAAGCCAGAGTTCAATTGTCCCACTATGCAGGAGCAAGAATTTTGTTCATGGTACTTGGAGTTATGGAGGCAAATGCCATCGTCACCTTTTGAGCTTGATCTCTACCTCAAGTGTCATCCAGGTTTGATGACTAAAATTTGCTAGTAGTAACTTATGTTTCTACTTTATTGTAGAGGCACTTTTAGAGGGAGTGGAGATGCCTCAGGATAGGGACGAGATTTATATTGAGTAGACTGAAGACGAATGAGTGGAGAACCCGGCTGAAAACTCTCCTGCCCCATCTCATCTTATAGCAATTGCTCTTAGATCCTACTGCCGCTGCTCATCTAGCCCCAACTGCTCGAAATGTACGAAAGCAACTCCATAGTGAGGACATCCAAGAGAGTAAGAATTTGATTTCCAATGACCTTGTTTATTGTAATTTGGTTGTAGATGTCGGAGAAACCAGCTAGCACTCTATACGTTGACATACAAATGCATTCTTTCCATCCCTCCCCACTACTATAGAGGATGACCTCCAAGATGTAAGCAACCAAAGGGAACGACTTGAGAGACGATCCATGGGGTTCAAATATAAAGGGAAAGGGCCCATGAACAAGAGTGCACCCCCTTTTCCAATCGGTTAAGGGTCTTGGGATATTTGGGGTTAAGCCCTTGGGTTTGAATAGTACTGGGCTGGGTGACCTCCCGGGAAGTCCAAACCTAGGAGCATTTACAACTTAGTATCGGAGCGGTCTCGGGTCCGACACTGTTGGTTGGCTAGGGGAATCACACCACATGTTGATTGACATCTGGCTGGTCCAGTTTGCTCCCGCTGGGCTCGACCCGAGGGGTAGGGTGTCAAGAGAGCGGGGCTCTCGGGAGAGCTGTGGCTCTCAGCTTCCATTCACGAGGGCGTGAACTTGCAGGGAAGCGTGGTGGATTGTAAGCAACCAAAGGGAACGACTTGAGAGACGATCCATGGGGTTCAAATATAAAGGGAAAGGGCCCATGAACAAGAGTGCACCCCCTTTTCCAATCGGTTAAGTGTCTTGGGATATTTGGGGTTAAGCGTCCTTGGGTTTGAATAGTACTGGGCTGGGTGACCTCCCGGGAAGTCCAAACCTAGGAGCGTTTACACAAGAGTTATCTTTATCGGCTTCACATAAATAGGTATGAAAAAAAACAAGTATTAACTTTAATATTTCCCGGTTTTGAACATTATTCAAGTTTGCCCTCTTTCTCCTATGGGAAGTGTTGGCAATGTGGAATAATTATTGGGGACTACTTTCAGCTTTCCAACAACATGAGCTGAGAGTCTTCTATATTCCATCGATGGATGTGAGGATTGGGAATGAACAATACTTTCGGCATCGACCTCGCATTCTTTAACCTGCCTAATAAGTTACCACCTATACAAGGCAATGCTCCATCCTGGAACATCTTTTGACCGGACCATATTTCTCAAGCGGTGGATGTGGCATCCAAGGTGTTGCAATATGAGGGCATTATGCTAGTCATTCTTCTCCATTTTTTATTTTGGGGAAGTCTTCTTGCAATGATGGTAGAGAATGATGACTCTAGATTGGTTGAGTTTGCATCAGGCTGCCTACTCTCAAACATCCTAGTCGAAACAAAAGGAGCAAGTGGCCAAATCCAAAAGGTTTGCATTTCCTTATTTTTAATATCTTAAATTGATTGTCTCTTTTCATTGTAGGTTTTAGCATGGCACTACCATGCTCTCTGGTGCTACTCTTGCTGTCACAGTATTACACGAGCTGATGAGCGTGCAGGTTTGGCATTGCCAGGTTATGATAGCTCAACAGATATCATCCCGAATGTCATCAACAAGGACCATCATATAAAATTCCCTAGCTATCAACACCGTTCACCAAAGGCCATGCAAATCCTTCTAGAGTTGTTTTGTCCTCCTAAGGGAATTGTGCTTGATGCTACAACAGGTTTTGGTTTGATGGTGCTAGCGGCTAAAGAGACTGGGAGTGTAGTTTTTGCACTATTGAAGGAGAGTGCATTTGAAGGTGTTCTTGGGACATTTTATAACAAGTGATAATAAAGTATAAATTTTTCATTATAGTAATTCCATCATGGTTGTGTATATTAGGTGGATCGATGACGTGGGCTGTAATTTGCTATGTTATGCAGAAGCAATGGCGCAAGCTCATATACAACAAGAGCCCACAATTAGAGAGCATAATACTATACGAACTCCTCCTTTTGTGGATGTGGATGCCAAGGAAGACTAAGTTTAGTTCTTTTTTTAGTCAAAATTTTTAGTGGTAATATAGAGTTTTTTCTTTGACTTATGATATTTATTTTCTTATTAGACTTATATTATTTAGCTTTTCCTTGGATTGAAAATATATCTTAAGTTTTGAATAGAATTGTTGGTTCGTCCCGAACCAATCATTTAAACATCATCTTTTGTATTTGGTGGACTATATTGACTTTCATTAACTTTTATTGACTTGAGCTCAACTTGTGAGCTCAACTCAAAAACTACCCAGCCCCCAACATTTGGGTGCCTTTGGCCCAATGTTACTATAGACATGGAGGTGCACACAGCAAAATGAGGCACTGCCTAGGGAAATCCAAGAGGGCCAAATTACCCTCATTCCCAAGTGAGGGGATTTGCAAGAGCTCAGGAATTGGAGACCAATCACCATGCTCAACACATCATGCAAAATCTATGTGAAGGCAATGTCACTCAAACTCCAGCCAGTAATGCCTCTGATCATCAGAGAACGGCAGATAGGGTTTGTGACAGGACATCAGATCTTAGAGAACATATGGACCTACTTACTGGCACAGCAATGGGCAGAGATCTTGAAACAACAAATTGTGGTGTGGCTGTTGGACTTCGAAAAAGCGTACAACAGAGTGGACTGGAACTTTTTAGAAGAGTGCATGTAGAGGATTGGGATTCCACAGGTGATGGTCACAAGGAGCTCACTACTATACCAAGGAGCAGAGAGTCATGTCATGATAAATGGCAAGACAGGAGTGAGCTTTCAACTAGGGAGGTCAGTAAGAAAGGGATGTCCTCTCGCCCCCTATTTGTTTCTCATCATCACAAAGGCACTTGGGGCCTTTTCTAGCCACTAGAGGAGATGTAAAAGGCTTGGCACTCCCTACAGAATGGCAACAGCTCCCGGGGACATAAAGGGTTAACCAAGAACTGCTGGACAAGGCACTTGCGGACAACAAGCCACTGTTTTTGCTTGTTACACTAGAGAATCTAGATGCAGCCAACCTTGCTGCAGGAGCAGCAATAAACTGGAGCAAATCAATTGGGATCAATTGGGGGAAGCCAGGGATCAAATGATGGGGACAAGCAATTGGCTTCTAATTGGCTTCCAATTGGCTTCCAATAACTCTAGAGATGATGCCAGATCAAATACTTGGGCATCCAGGTAGGCACAAAGTTTAGTGTTGTGTTGTAGGATGACATCTTGCTCAGGAGAATCCACACGGCCATCCAGAAGTGGGCCCTAAGGAAACTCGGAATCCCAGCGAGGATTGTAGTGGCTAAATGTGTGGTGCTGCCCAGCATTTGGTACCACCTGGCGATTTGGCCTGTTCTGGAGTCCATAATAAAGAAGGTGAGAGCCATGGTATGCACATATGTGTGGAGAGGGGCGTTGGCCATAGGATACACAATGGCAAAGGTTGCATACCAGTCTACAGCTTGGCCACGAATCCTAGGAGGACTGGGTATCATTGACCCAAAGGCAATGAGATACAAGGTTATACTCATGGGACTTCAGCCAGGTTGGCAACTGTGGCGTCTCATCTTTCGATAGAGCTTGATGGAAATTTGCCCCAAGCACAATGCTGCCTAGGTCTGGCAGGCAGATCCATATTGGCTTTTTGCGGAGGGGCTAACGTAGGTGGTCAAAGGAGGCAATTTGATCCAGGGTATCCATCAATTGTGGAGAACATTCCCACTATTGTAGGTCACCCCGAGAAGGGCAGAGGACTGGCTCAACCAGCCCCTATTCTTCAATGCACTATTCCAGATGGGGGACAGCACACTAGGTAGGGAGCCACACTATACCATCTGGAGGAAACTCCACTCCAATGGCTTTTGGACAAGGACACTAGGACAATGGTGAGACAGCTATAGGGTTTTGGCCCATGGCAAAGACAGAACCTCCGGCTGAATATTCTACAACTCTTGCGTGCAGCAAACACAACAAAGGAAAGGGGCGAGTGGCCGAGACATCACCTCAGAACAGGAGACTTCATCACGGTGCAGAGGGACTCAGAGTGAGAGGAACAGGGCGTGAAGCGGTTCCCGCTGGGTTCATCCCAAGCCTTCATGGCCCCCACTCTTGCCTGGTTGAATGAGGATGTGGAGGTATGGTTTGTGATTTCACTAATGGATAACATAGGGCAACCCTTTAGAGTCATGAGAGGAGATATGCTTCTCCCTGTGGGAGAAACATAGGTAATGCCATAGGTATCGGATGACGAGTTCAGAGGGTGGATACAGGTTTTGCACTAGACTCCCAAACGGCTTGATGTGGTAGAATCAGAAGCCCTCTTAGAAGGGGATGGATTGCTGGTATGGTGGTGGCAGCAGTTACTTGAGGATCTGGATTGGGATCCCACAGCATGGCAGCGAGGAGCAAATGGATTTTTCTCATATGCAGTCAAAGAGGCACAGAATGGGCTGCTGACGTCTCAGGAGGAGGCAAGAGAGGAAATTCCAAAGCTGTGGTAGGATCGTGCAAGGTGTGGATGCAAAACAGGTGGTGGGAAACATGTTAGACTTCTGAAAGCTCCTGATCCAGGAGAAGGCCAAAGTTACATCTTGGTTGGTGGCCAACAATGGTCTCCTAGTTGGCCAGTGGTTTTGAGAGGAGGCAAAACAGAGGTGTAAAGAATGTGGTGAGGTGGAAATAGTTAATCATGTGTTGTGGGAGTGCAACATGGCTAGGGAGGTGTGGTAGCAAATCTTTACAGCAGTAAAGGAACTTGGGATCTCACAAGACTTCAAGGCTCAGTGTGGAAATGTCCTACATTGCTTCAAGGGGGCTAGGGGCCCCACCTGGCTGGGGGATTCAAGTGTGCTGGGACAAGACAAGGGCAGAGATAGAGGTCCCTGTGTGGCAGGCTCTAGGCCACACTAGATGGGCAGTCTGGTGAGTGACGGGGGTCCAAGCTGTGTGGGAAGCATGCAATTGAGCACATTTTGATGGAATACAAGCCCAGGAAAAATGGAATAATATTGGTGCAGGCATGTGTAGCACTTAAAGGACAATGTTGTACAAAGTGATTGATAAGTTTGGGACTGTGAGTTGATGAGAATGGAGTGGGACATGTGCAGAATGAAGTGAATGAAAAGAACCTGATAACTGATGAATCTAGAGCCAGTAAATGCAATGAGCTCCCACATGATTGATATTGTTACCACTTTGCAACCAAAGTCCAAGTTGAATCTTGCTGCCTGAAATAGCCTTGTCCTGGAAAGGAAGAGGAAAGTGAAACAAAACAGAAAAGAAAGAAAGAGAAAAGAAAACAAAACAGAAAAGAGAAAGAAATCACCACTAGAGAAGAAGTCAGTGTGTCCAGTTCCTACTGAGTGAAGCTGTGAAGAAACACGCACTAGACAGAGTTTGCCATAACTCTCACCATCAGATTGGTTTTACGTGCCTTACAGGAAGGTATGGGTATATTTCGGGCTTTGAACGACTAAATCTGCTAGGTAGTGGATCAGATCAGCTCCACTGGATGTGTCCAAGATGTCACGAACTGCCCTAGGACATTGAGGGGAGGGTGTGACTTTCTTGGACTAGATCTAAGATCTGGATTTCAACAGATCAGTTCACGGAAATCTGTGCTTCTCCTTTGACAAGAAAAAAGACACAACAGATGGCAGCATGTCCTCTGAATCTGCGGGCACATACAGTAGCGATCCTTCTACTTTTTGAGGAGATCCAGACGAAGATCCCCATCCGCATGTTGAAAGCGTCAAGTCTTTCTTGACTGCCATTCCTGGAGACTCACATACAGCATATTTCCAGCTCTCTCTTTTGGGTCAAGCACTCAGCTCCATCGCAATTCAGGTCATCAGCTTCCACAATGACCTACAAATTTTTATAAAAAATCCAGGTGTTCTGTAAACTTGGGCACATGGAAGATTGTTGTTTTGTCAAGCAATGAGCAACATTATCAATGGCAATAACAATACCATCTTCCTGCAGCCTTTGGCTCTTCCACTACACAGGTGTATGCTCGTCAACCTCTACCAGACAACATCGCTGTCATCCAGCAGTCTAGGATCAGTCCGAATCCACACCGTCTTCAATGACAATTCATCATGTTTGAGTCTCCTAGTTTGGCAAGTGTCTCCCTTCTGATAACAAGGGGTATCAGATGTTATGTAGACACGGTTGGACTGAAGGCATGGGTTTGGGGAAGTACCAGCAAAGTGCTCAAGATCCCATATATCAACCAGATGCCCTCGATGCCTCAATAGCACCGTGCTTAGAGGTCCACCTATGGCCTGGTTGAAGACACATGATCCTGCTAAGTCTCATGTCAAGTTCGTGAAAGGACATATAGTAGATGAACAAATCTTGTTGATTGATTTGTTCAATGAAGGAGTTGTTTTGCCTATATTAGATGTGCTTATAGCAATGAGTGAATGAAGATGAACATTTTCAACAGTTGTAGCCAATGAAAAGAGTTTTAACACAATTATTGGGTCTAGTTACGACATCTTGAACCTGTAGAGTCCACCACTGATTGGCTTGTTTTCGGATTTTGTATGGTTTTGTATGGTTATCCATGTATCTCGTGTCTTATTTGAAGAGGCCAAGTGATTTATTCCAGATTCTTTGCAATCTTTTGAAAAGTGTTGCATAGTGGGTCTTCCTCCTCTTGGCCAGTGACTCTCCAAGCTCATCTGGTTCGTTCTTAGCCACTCTTAGGGACGAGTTTGATAGACTTAGATTCCGAGCTAATTTGGACACTAATTGCTTCTTACCATAATGTAAACAACGGCGCTAGCTCTTGGTCATTTCTTGTTTTGTGGCAAATTCTTCAGCTTGTGGGAATGTTTTATAAGGTTGTCGTCCTTTCTGTGGCTATCAAGCTCAGGAAAGAAACCATTATAAAATGAAGATTTCACCACTAAGTTCCCTGTGAAGCTACCTTTTCTTATTCTGAGAAACAGGGTTTGCTGCAACAGAAACCAATATCCGCATCCAAAGACTGAATGTCCGATGATGGCTTGTTTGAGTATTGAAGTTTAAATTATGCTCTTGATTAGCAGCAAAGTTAAGGGAGGTATTACTTCTCTGTTCTTTCAAATCCTGGGGAACTTGAGATTTCATCAAGGCACTTCCTTGTCGTGTTCTATCCAGGTTTGATGCTTGTTCTTAGCAGCAATAGGACCACATCAACCAAGTCTGATCCAACTTTGTTTGAGATTGTCCCTCCCGTTTATAAAATTCTTTTTTGGGTTCTGCACAAGTACATTCTGCTGCAAGAAAATAATATAGCCACGATGACGGAACCAGAAATACCTCACCAGCATCAGTCTCTCGAAACGAGCCGAGTAAACTCACTGGTGCTGAAGTGGTGGAACCGGCTAGCGTCACTCACGGGCATCCCACCATCTTAACTTGATAGCCGGGTGGCAGTCCCACCGTGCTGATCAATCCAAAAGCCACAGGCTGTGGTAGTGCAGCAGCTCCTCCTTTTGCTCCTTCCTAATGTCGTGCAAGATCTCCTTTGTGTCGGGAATGTAGCCAGCATCTCGCATTTCTCTACTGGAGCTGGATCCACGACGATGTCTTTGCTGTGAGGTTGCAAAAGATCCCTACCACGAAGCTGTGAACTTTGCAATCCCCGGAAGTTTTCCCACCGATCGACGAGTACATGTTTGAGAAAACGAGGTAGGCAGTCATGTAGCCGGGCTCCAGCTCCAAGATCTTCGCTGCAACTATCTCAGCACAATCGGCAAGCCAGTGGAGGCGGCAAGCTCCCAGCAGCGGCATCCAGATCATGACATCGGGAAGGAATGGCTTCGAGTTGACAACCTCCTCAGCACTCAGAGTTCTCCCAGATCGACCCAGGATGTCGATCATGCAGCAATAGTTAGTGCTCTCACCATCCCAAAGCGTTGGCTGATCAAGACGACGGCTACTAGACCAACATGGCTGCACAAAGTTAGAACACTCCGGAACGTCAACTCGTCCGGCTTGACACCCTTGAGATTCATAAGCTGGAAGACTTCCACTGGTCGATCGTAGTGCCCGTTTTGAGCATTAGCCCAGACCATGGTTACTTTCTTTCTTGACTGTCAATGCGATGTGCCCATCTATGCGAACGTGCCCCTTCTTTGAGGCTCGTCAGAAGGCTTGTCCAGTCCAGACAAGTCTCGGGCTTGATCAGAGCACCCAGCTCTGCTGCGAGCATCCACCATGCAGCTGTAATGCTCTTTTCTAGCTTTTAGCTCGTAATCCATCATCATCAAAACGGGATCTCCCTCCCACTTCTCCACTTTGAGCGCAAGGCGTGAGAAGCAGCAAATAGCTCATCTCATCAGGGCACACAGCTGTCATCTTCCATTTGTCTAAGGATTATCCTCACTATTTAACTTGATGTCAATTTTTATGAGTTTCATGAAACTTCTCAAAAATTCACTTGTGAATTTTGAGTCTTTGTTGCTCACAATCTCCACTAGTAAACTAAATTGAGGAAAGACACATTTAGGGTATACTACACCCAAGTCCATACTATTTGCCACCTAATCAACCTTACAAATTTAGTCAAGTGATCCATAATGACCCAAGCTTGTTCATTTTGCCTTTGTTTTTGGCAAATGCATGATAAAATCTATGGATATGCTTATTTATCTATCCTTTGGCACCAAAAGCCCTATTAGCTTTTCCCTTGACACTATCACTTATTGATAATTCTCACATGTGTTGCAATATTTGAGAATGTCATTTTTCATATTCTTCCAAAAGAATTTGCACTTGACCAATTTGTAAGTCTTCCTCCCCCCAAAATGACAAGCCTCCAGGCGATCATGATAATAATAAAAAATGTGGTTAATCAGCTCATCAACTTGGGAAGATATACTTGGCTATTATACAAAAGTAAGCCATTCTAGCATGACAAAGTTGGCTCCATATGCACACTAAGTTTTTGTACCTTTGCATCTTGCTATTAAACTTGCTTGACCATACTAGCAAATTCAATCATTACCTTTATCAAAGCATGATAAATCCTTTCCTAAAATTCTCCCACAAAAGTACAGCATATATGAGACAAATCAATCACCACATTCACACATCTAATCTTGTGCTTGATTGGAAATTCACCAAACTCCATGAGTTTGATCATCTATTGTGCTTGGTGAGAGTTAAGTTCCTTCTAGGTGAATAAGAACACTAACACCTTATAATCCATGATCATCAAATAAACAATGCCACCACACACATAGTGCATTAATAGTTGCCAAAACCTTCTACTCATATGTAAAGTTTTGCTGCTTTATTGGATTTAATATCATGCTCTCATATGCAATAGGATGAATGTCTTGCATTGGTGTCTGTGTTGGTGTCTCTCTTGTATAATGGCCAAGTATATCTTGGTTCATGTTGATATTAAAATTGCACCACAACCACCACATATAGTTTGCTTGGATCTGTAATATATAAAACCAGAGCATAAGCCAAATGTAAGCGACTAAATTTTCCATTCTACTTTAGTCACTTAACTACATCTTTAACAACTTAGAGGAGTCTCACTCACAACTTTCGTAAGTCCTTTTCTAGACTTAGGACTTGTTAACCCTGAGAATGGCATCCATACCACTTAACCTTTACACTTGGTCCAAGTGCTCCACATGTCTGATCCTATGACTAACACCTAAAGTTACCACCGACATATTAGCCCATTATGCTAAGGCCATGCTGATTCACTTTTATCACACTGGTAATCCAACACTACCTACATCACAGTCCCATCTCTCAGAGATTGGGCTATCCATCCATGAGTGATCATCCCAGATCCACTCCTTAGCATCCTTAGGATGCCCCCAGACATGGGGAATAACCTTCCCCAATATCCCTTTTTCTGTCCTCACCAAATCCCTTTTTGTCCATGACCATGTTCGCTAACATTGCCACAAGCCCGACCACTAAGTCCTATTGTCCTCTAGGACTTCCTCACCATTTGACTGTGTCCTTGGTTACTACACCTGAGGACTGCTCCTCTTCCTTTCCATAGTTTGGGACTTTGGGACAACATTTCAGAACATCATGGCCCTACACGAGCCACTTGGGTACTCTCCCCACCTTCTACATTTGGTGCTCTAGCCATGGGGCTAGAGCGAGGTTCCATTGAGCCATGCCAGGTATCCAAGTAGGTAGTGCCACCCACACTTGGACTGGGAGCATCGACCATTTGATATCCTGAGGGAACTAAAGCTGGCTCTTGAACATTTCACCAAGCTATCCTACTTGTCAGTCTGTATTCACTCTAGCCTTGGACTTCCCAGTGGTTATATCATCACCTAACACGTGGGTATAGCCTTCCTAGGCCACATTAGCCTTTCCTAGCCAAACTAGTTCTATTGGAGTCCAACCCTCACACTCTCCCTACTATACTTTTGGAACCCTCAATAGTCCCCCCCCCCCCCCCCCCCAGATTTTGCCCCCCCTCTGGGGGACAATCGCTTTGGGCTTTCACCCAACATCCTGTATTAGTATTCAGACTCGAACTTGGACTCAGACTCAGCCTCAAACTCGGACTCAGTCTCAGTCTCAATCTCGTCTTGGATTCCATCTCGGGTCCATCTCGGATCCATCTTAGACTCCATCTCAGGTCCATCTCAGACACCATCTTAGGTCCATCTCAGACTCCATCTTGGTCCATCTTGGACTACATCTTGGGTCCATCTCGAACTCCATATTGGGCTCCATCTCGGACTCCATCTCGGTCCATCTCGGACTCTATCTTGGGTCCATCTTGGACTCCACTTTGGTCCATCTCGTGTCTCTTTTTTAAAGACTTTCTTATTGTTTGCCTTGTGCTCATTCTTTAAGCACTTTATTGGGAGTTCCACTCCCACTTTCGACTCTTCAAGTTGGAACTTTTAGTCCAAATGCGTTATGCTCGTTTGGCTTTTTCTTTGGCCACTACCACATGGCACCCTTTTGGCTCCACTTTGGGGCTTGAGGATTTGTGTCTCACAACTCCACCACCCATAAACAAAGTTTGATGTCCTCATCGAACAATAAACTATTTTATAAAGTAACCCCATCATAAATTACCACTAAACTTGTTAAAGGAACCTTTTTTATCTTATCCCACTACTCATTCTTGAGTAGTCTCAACTTCTATTGATATAATTATTGCACTTTGGAATTTTTAACTTTTGACTTCTTAAAGACAATTTCCTAGGTGTCTTTGATACCTTGTATTGCACATGTTGTGCAAGCTCCACTCCCCCATCTTAAAAAGTTCTATACTTGAGGATACTATCATCCTCTTTTCTATTTTGTGCCACTCTAGGCACTAAGTTCCATTTATTTATATTTTGTGCTAAGGCTGTCTATGGCCCTATCACTTGGATACCTTGCTACTCCCCCTCTTGGAGCTTCCTCCTTTGCCAAATTGGAACATTTAAGAATTCATCTTTAGAAACATATTTCTTTTCCCACGATCCATTAGCATTCAACACATAAGTGTTCCTTGCTCAACTTTGTTGTTTGGATCTCTTTCAATGAATCCCATGACCTAAACTTGGCCACTAGTCTTTTGCTCGTATCCCTTGATTGTTACACTAAGTAACATAGGATCATTACCTCCATCCTTGCTCTAATTCCTTTGCTCCTTGATTGCATGCTTGGGAGTTTGGCTCCATCCCTTTGTTCAAAGCCCCAAGGCCCTAAAACTTAGGTTCTGCTCCAATTTTAAAAGTTTAGTATTATTATTTATTGTTACTAGCTCCCCATATAATTTACATACCTACTACCTTCATTGGATATGGTAATCTTGTCTCAATCTCCCTCTCTAGAATCAAACCCTAATTCTGCATTACCCATCACCACCATAGTAGGCCTCTATTCTACCATTGAAATTTGATAGAGTAGAAATTTGATTGAAGCATCGTTGGCACAAGGGCTACACAATTTGATGATTTACCATGAATCACTAAGAATACAGAGAAGTCTACATCAGCCTTGAATCTAGGAAGTGTCCCTTCAAGAGTTCGGGACTCTTTTCATGTATTAGCTCTAGAATTACTATGGTTATCTGAGTAGTAAGGTACCCATCAAATAAACTATTTTGATTTAATGAGCCATTCATAGTTTCATAGTACAAAAAAGTTTATACTTACACATGCATGGCCTAATTTTTGAGACAAGCATGACTACTAGCAAGATTAACCATGTAGCTACTATCTAAAGATGCAAGGCACATAAGTCTTAACACCTAGAGATTGAGCAAAGGCAATGCACAACCAACATCAACTAAGATGCTAGAGATTGGAGGGTTAAATTTCAAATGCCAAGGCTAACTAAAGCTCTTAGTAACTGAGTAAAGCCTATACATGGTGAGAACACATCCACGTAGCCTTTGCATGCCCTTGGATGTAAACCATAAATTTTTCTTTTTTCCAATTTGCCAACTTATCTTTTATTTGACCACCTTTGCCTTGACTTCAACTAAGTTCCCTTGCAAAAGTTCCCACCTATTGTATGAACTCTGACATAGTCCTACTTACGAGCAATGGGGTGTTAGCCAACTCTTCATGGATTCCCAAACTCTCTCATAATCCCCCTCCCCAAGTTAGATTAGACTCAAGGTTCAACTATAATCCCCACAAACACAAGCAGCTAAGCACACTAAGTCTCCAAGTTTTTAACATCCCATGGTATATAAAACTTGTTCATGAGACCTTCTAAATCCCAAGCCTTGGGTGCATTTCTTTGCTTGGGACACCAAGGGAAAACACCATGGCTTAACGGCCCGATATGGATACTCCAATGCCCCACCTTCATCCCAAAGAGAGTCCCAAGCCTTTAGGAGGGGCAAGGCCTAATAAGCCTCATGGTAGTCAAGTGGGGCACCACTCTACGTGAGTTGAGAGCATCGCAGTTGATTTTCTTTTTGGGAGTAAGAGCTATTTTTGAGCACTTTTTTGAGAAGCTTATTTGGCACTTCTCAAGCCCATACTTACTCCCACCCAAGGCTATTAACCCCCAATCCCAACCCTTTTAGAAGCACTATTGGAAAGTTCCTTCAAGATTGAATCTTTAGCCTTACTATCCCTACTAAACTTTAGAACCCCCAAGGGATGATTACTTTAGGCTTGTACTTTAGGCTTACTTTAGGCTTTAGGCCTGTATTAATACTCGGACTTAGTCTCAGACTTGCTTGAACTTGATCTTGGATCTTAGACTTGATTTTGGACTTGGTTTCAAACTTGGTTTCAGACTCAATCTCATCAGATGAACTCTTTATCATCTCAATTGTGATTCTGGGGGATCCTTTAGCTTACAACACTTTGATGAGTTGGTTCCTTACACTATACTTAGACTCAATCTTAGCTAACCAATTAGAATGATGTTAGATTGTAAATCAAGATGTAGGAAAAACTTAGGACATACTCTACATTCTATAGATATGCCTAAGGTAATACTAGAAAATAGTTAAAGATAAAAAAGCATATAGTATAAACCTATTGATAATATATATTATGTCTCTTAAAAAAGCTTCTTATTTGTATAAAGTGCAAAGAGTTCTTGAAATATAGCATAAAGTTAAGTTCACCACGAATCTTAACATATTCAAATTCATAATATTTATAGAAAAGTACAATTAAAACTTAAGCTAAACTCTTTAACTTGCAAATAAAAGTCCCAAGATATAGTAGAGAGAAAGATACATCTATAAGAATGGCCTTTGGACTAATGCCATTTGAGAATATAACACCAATGGCTTACATAATGGAAAACCTAAATCTCAACAAATATAATAGAACAAACCAAAATGCTATAACAAAGCACTACTGCAATGCCCCTCCCCTCCACTAATATAGTGCATATAATTTTGACCACACTTATATATGAAAGTTTGTTTCACCCCAATTCCAAGAAGTCTCTAAGATAATCTCAAAAAAAATTTAATTATGAAATGATATAAGTTGTGAATTGGGTTATAGGAATAACATTATTGTATTTAGGACATACTCTGTCCATAGATATGTCTAATTGGAACCACCTTCTATATGGAACAAAATCAAAACATTTGAGAGAGCTCTTGTAAAAAAGAGCAAACAATGTAGAGAATGCTTAAGCAAAAGAAGGGATGTATATTGTGGTTTTCTATTTTTAAAGATTTATAAATAAATTTGATTTAAATTCTCATATAATCTTTTTATTTATACAAATAATTATGGTTGTGATGGATCTAATCAATTAAAGTTCCATCCTAAACAAATGCTAGAGATGACAAACCAATCAATCTTTGCATTAAATATGAAGCTCTATAAAAAAATTTAATAAGCATGA
Source organism: Selaginella moellendorffii (assembly GCF_000143415.4). Classification (NCBI taxonomy): domain Eukaryota; kingdom Viridiplantae; phylum Streptophyta; class Lycopodiopsida; order Selaginellales; family Selaginellaceae; genus Selaginella; species Selaginella moellendorffii. The sequence continues at coordinate 648,646 of NW_003314329.1, read as the reverse complement.
TTTAAAATCTTAATCACTACTATTGATTTGTTTCACTAATAGTTAAGAGTGTGGTATTTATAGATCTGATTTTTTCTTAAACTAGTGTAGTATATGTGGTTTTAACTTTATACTTATGGTATTACTATACGAAGCAATGTAAACAACTACATTTTCTATTTTACTTTAGTCATTTACCTATACTTTTGACCATTTGGAGGAGTCTCACTTACAACCTCTTTGGGTCCTCATCCAAGCTCTGTCCCTTAGCTTGCTAAGGCCTCCCTTTTTGCAAGCTTTCCAATTACCATATAGTCTAACATGGACAATTCCATATTTTAGACTCTCCATGGCATCACGGTTGCTAGCGGCAACACCCTCGAGCCCCCACTTGATTCTCCACTCCCAGCTGGCATAACCAACCTTGGTTATGCCCTTCGATTCCTATGGTTCGGTTCTACCCCCTTACTTCTTGCTTTTGGCTTCACACCTTTCCTTCGGTCATTCTCTTCCAGACTAGGAGGATAGCTTTGCACTTTCTATCATGCCTTAGCAAGTATTCTTAAGGATGAACCTACCCGATAGCCTAGGGAGTGGTTCCTCAATCCAGGTATGCTCACCCTATAATCCCACACACCGGGGTTAACGTTGCTGCTTATGGGCCTTTACATACCCATCACTAGCCTTGCCAAAATTCCATTTTTGGCTTTGTCCAATTCGGGTAGATAGTCTTCTCTTGTCTCAACAACATTGGACATTTGGATAGCACCTTCTATCCATCATTCGTTAGGGATTTAGTCCCTTGGGCTTTATCCATTGCCCTCGCGACATCAAACACCACCTTCTGGTGTTCTAGAGTGTTCGGGTGTCCCAATGATGGCTTTCTTGACAATGACTATTTCCTTTTATGACATTGACTTACTATATCGCAACACAAGCAACTCATCCCCTGTAAGGGTATATCCAACTTCCCTATGCTATTAAGAAGTCTTGGGTAGCTACCATCTACCCGTTTAACCAGTTATTTTGCACCTCTTGCTTAGTTGCCTCATAGTTGTCAAGTCCTACAACTCATTGCTTGGTGCTTTCACACCTCCATCATTATCTGGGTCACCACACTCCAACTGCATGCTTTGCAGCTTAGGCTATGCTATTCCCATTTCCATTGGGATTCCTTTGGCAAAGGGTTCTCATGAACCCACCAATATAGCCTCAAGGTATCACACCTTGGCACATTTGGTGTCTCCACACCATCGGCTCCACGAGCCTACCTCTATGACATTTCCCCTTCGTGTCTAAGTCTTTGCCAAGACCAACACCGCTCTTTCTCATGCCAACCATCCGTTAGCACTGCACCATAGAGGTCACACACAACTTTATGTCAAAGTTGTTTTCTTCTGGGAACACCTTTCCCATAACTTTAGCATGGCATATTTTGCCATCGATGAGATACCCTCTGTTCTCATCCTTGGATCCTATGATCCCCCCCCATCCTTTATGGGGCACAACACACCTCAGACCAAATGCTTCCATCAGTCTTTTTAGGACCATCCGTTGACTCTATTGGAGTCATCCAGCTTTTTAGACTTTGTCATCCGACGACCCATGAGGTCCTACCTTTGAGGTGCCAGCTCACTGGAATACACTTCTTGCATTCCTGTCCTACTCAAAAGGACTATTTTCACAAGTGTTACTCCGACACTTGATTTTGTTCTCTAGGGGCAACCTTTGCCCCTTAGGACTACTTGTCCATGTGATGAGAACACCAACTCATCCACTTAATACACCCCCAACTCCTGGGGTTGTTCCAGCATTTATTAGAGGTAGCCCTGGCTACCTTTTCAAGGACTTGAGTCCTCTTCCGTATTTGACATCCCACGGTCATTACTTCTGGTCTCACATCCATGAGCACCAACCTTAACTATATGAGGAAAATCTTGTGACTCCTTTATTGCTTTGGAGTCTTTATCTTTCCCGTGATCCCAACTGTAGTTGTTTACCACAACTACATTAGCCAGTTTGCTAAGTCAAACGCTCATCTGGATCACATCCTCAACTCTTTGAGGAAAACCATTTACTGTTCCCAAGATCCCAAAGTCGTTCCATTATTGGCCCTTTTCTATCCACCACCTCGTCTACAAGTTCACACATGAACTGTAATGGAGAGCTATGTCTTCCCGACTTGCTACTCCTCAAGGATAGGCCCACTCCTCGGACCTTCCGATGCCAACACTAGTGGTGATATACTTGAGCACCAATAAAAGTCGGACTAAGGAACAGCTCCGATACCAAGTTGTAAGCGACTAATTTTTCCATTCTACTTTAGTCACTTAACCACACCTCCGACCACTTGGAGGAGTCTCATTCACAACCTCCATAAGCCCAACTCAGGACTTGGGGCTTGCTAGCCCCGAGAATGGCATCCATGCCACTCAACCTTAGCACTTGGTCCAAGTGCTCCACGTGTCCGATCCCATGATCGACACCCCAAGGTACCACCGACATATCGGCCTGTTACGCTAAGGCCATGCCCATTTACCTCGGTCACACTGGTGGTCCAACACCACCTACCTTCCAATCCCGTCTCTCAAAGACTGGGTCATCCATCCATGAGTGATCATCCCAGATCCACTCCTTAACATCCTTAGGATGCCTACAGACATGGGGAATAGCCTTCCCCAATATCTCTGTTCCGGTTCCCACCAAGTCCCTTTCTGCCCTTGGCTGTGTTCGCCAATACTGCCACTGGATCAAGGCCCACCGGCCCGACCACTAAGTTCCACTATCCTCTAGGACTTCCTCATTGTGTGACTGTGTCCTTGGTCACTACCCCAGAGGACTGCTCCTCTTCCTTTCCACAGTCTGGGCCTTTGGGACAACATTTCGGAACACCGTGGCCTTACGCGAGCCACCTGGGTACTCTCCTCGCCTTCTGCCCTTGGGTGCTCTAGCCATGGGCTTAGAGCGGGTTCCGTTGAGCCACACCAGGTATCCAAGTAGGTAGTGCCACCCGCACTTGGACTGGGAGCATCGGCCAGTCGATCTCCCGGGGGAACTAGAGCCGGCTCTTGAACACTTCACCAAGCTACCCCGCTTGTCGGTCCGTGTTCACTCTAGTCTTGGACTTCCCAGTGGGCAGCTCATCACCCAACACTGGGTCCGGCCTTCCTGGGCCAAACTGGCCTTTCCTGGCCAAACTGGCTCCACTGCAGTCCTCCCCCTACTATACTTTTGGAGCTCACCAAACCCCCCAGGGTCTGGGAGACGAACGCTTTGGGCTTTCACCCTCTCAGGCTCCGGACTCGGACTCGGACTCGGACTCGGACTCGGACTCGGATTCGGACTCGGACTCGGGCTCGGGCTCGGTCTCGGCCTCGGCCTCGGTCTCGGTCTCGGTCCCGATCTCGGTCTCGGTCTCGGTCCCGGTCTCGGTCCCGGTCTCGGTCTCAACTTCGGACTCCATCTCGGACTCCATCTCAGACTCCATCTTAGACTCCATCTCGGGTCCATCTCGGGTCTATCTCGGACTCCATCTCAGACTCCATCTCGGGTCCATCTCGGACTCCATCTCGGGTCCATCTCGGACTCCATCTCGGACTCCATTTCGGGTCCATCTCGGGTCCACCTCGGACTCCATCTCAGGTCCATCTCGGACTCCATCTCGGACTCCATTTTGGGTCCATCTCGGGTCCACCTCGGACTCAATCTCGGACTCCATCTCGGACTCCATCTCAGGTCCATCTCGGACTCCACTTCGGACTCCAACTCGGGTCCATCTCGGGTCCACCTCGAACTCCACTTCGGACTCCATCTCGGACTCCATCTCGGGTCCATCTTGGACTCCACTTCGGACTCCAACTCGGGTCCACCTCGGACTCAATCTCGGACTCCATCTCGGACTCCATCTCAGGTCCATCTCGGACTCCACTTCAGACTCCAACTCGAGTCCATCTTGGACTCCACTTCGGACTCCAACTCGAGTCCATCTCGGACACTCCCACGTGTCATGTGTTGATCCTTTTGGGTCCCTTTTTGGAGCCTCGCCTTTTGCTCGCTTCGTGCTCGTTCCTCGAGCGCTTCGTTGGGAGTTCCACTCCCGCTCTTGACTTTTCAAGTCGGAGCTTTTGGTCCAAACGTGTTACGCTCGTTTGGCTCTCGCTTCGGCCACTACCATGTGGCGCCCTTCCGGCTCCACTTTGGGGCCTAGGGATTTTTGTGTCTCACAGGTAGCTACCTTCTACCCGTTTAACCAATTATCTTGCACCTTTTGCTTAGTTGCCCCATAGCTGTCAAGTCCTACAACTCATTGCTTGGTGCTTCCACACCTCCATCATTATCTGGGTCACCACACTCCAACCGCATGCCTTCCAGCTTAGGCCATGCCTTTCCCGCTTCCGTTGGGATTCCCTTGGCAAGGGGTTCTTATGAACCCACCATCATAACCTTAAGGTATCACACCTTGGCACATTTGGTGTCTCCACACCATTGGCCCCACGAGCTTATCCTTATGACCCTACTTTTAGTGTCTAGGTCTTTGCCAAGACTAATATGGTTGTTCTTCATGCTAACTATCCATTAGCATCGCACCATAGTGTTTGCACCCAACTCTGGGCCAAAGTTGCTTTCTTCTGGGAACATCTTTCCCACAACTTCAATATGGCACATTTTGCCATCAATGAGATACCTACTGTTCTCATACTTGGATCTTATGATCCTCCCCATACCTCATGGGGCACCATACACCTCAGTCCAAATGCTTCAACCAATCCCTTAGGACCATTTCCTGACTCCACTTGAGTCATCCAGCATTTTGGACTTTGCTAATCCAACAACCTATAAGGTCCTATTTTTGAAGTGCCAGCTCACTCGAATACAACTTCGTGTATTCATGTCCTACTCATAAGGACCATATTGCAAGTGTTACTCCAGCACTTCATTATTTCCCTTTCTCTATGGGCTGCCTTTGCCCCTTAGGACTATCAATCCCTATGATGAGAATGCCGACTCATCCTTTGAGCACACCCCCAACTCCTTGGGTTCGTTCCAGCATTTATAAAAGGTAGCCTCAGCTATCATTTTTAGAGCTCGTGCCCTCATCCGTACTTGACCTCTCATGGTCATCAATTCCGGTCTCAAATTCATGAGCACCAGCCTCAACTATGTGAGGAGTATCTTGTGACTCCTTTATTGTTTTGGAGTCTACATCTTTCTCGTGATCCCAACTATAGTTGTTTACCACAACTACCTTAGCTAGTTTGCTGAGTCAAACGCTCATCCGGATCACATTCTCAACTCTTTGAGGGAAACCTTGTACCATTCCCAAGATCCCGAAGTCGTTCCCTTACTGGCCCTTTTCCATCCACCATATCGCGCATAAGTTCACACATGAACTTGAACAGAGAGCCATGTCCTCTCAACATGCTACTCCTCGAGGATAGGTCCATATCTAGGACCTTCCAATTCCAATACAAGTGGTGATATACTTGGCCACCAATAAGAGTCGGACTAAGGAACAGCTACGATACCAAGTTGTAAGCGACTAAATTTTCCATTCTACTTTAGTCACTTAACCACACCTCCGACCACTTGGAGGAGTCTCATTCACAACTTCCATAAGTCCAATTCAGGACTTGGGACTTGCTATCCCCAAGAATGGCATCCATGCCACTCAACCCTTGCACCTGGTCCAAGTGCTCCACGTGTCCGATCCCATGACCAACACTCAAAGGTACCACCGACATAGCAGTCTGTTACGCTAAGGCCATGCCCAATCACCCTTGCCGCATTGGTAGTCTAATACCACTTGCAACACAGTCTTGTCTCTCCAAGACTAGGCCAACCATCCGTGAGTGGTCATTCCAGATCCACTCCTTAGCATCCTTAGGATGCCCACCGACAAGGGGAATAACCTTCCCCAATATCCCTTTGTCAATCCCCACTAAGTCCCTTTTTGCCCTTGGCCGTGTTTGCCAACACTGCCACTGGATCGAGGCCCACAGGCCTGACCACTAAGTCCTATAGTCCTCTGGGACTTCCTCACCACGTGACCATATCCTTGGCCACCACACCAAAGGACTACTCGTTTTCCTTTCCACAGTCTGGGACTTGGGGACAACACTTCGGAACACCGTGGCCTTACGCGAGCCACCTGGGTACTCTCCCCGCCTTCCGCCTTTGGGTGCTCTAGCCATGGGCTTGGAGTTAGGTTCCGTTGAGCCACACCTGGTATCCAAGTAGGTAGTGCCACCCACACTTGGATTGGGAGCATCGGCCAATCGATCTCCCGGGGGAACTTGAGCCGGCTCTTGAATACTTCACCAAGCTACCCCGCTTGTCGGTCCGTATTCACTCTAGTCTTGGACTTCCCAGTGGTCAGTTCATCACCCAACACTGGGTCTGGCCCTTCCTGGGCCAAACTGGCTCCACTGCAGTCCTCCCCCTTACTATACTTTTGGAGCTCACCAAACCCCTCAGGGTCTGGGAGACGAACGCTTTGGGCTTTCACCCTCTCAGACTCGAACTCGGACTCGGACTCGGACTCGGACTCGGACTCGGACTCAGACTCGGACTCGGACTCGGACTCAGACTCGGACTCGGACTCGGACTCGGACTCGCGTCCGGGCTCGGTCTCGGCCTCCGCCTCGGTCCCGGTCTCGGTCTCGGTCCCGGTCCCGGTCTCGGTCTCGGTCTCGGTCTTGGTCCCGGTCTCGGTCTTGACCTCGGACTTCATCTCGGGTCCTTCTCGGACTCCATCTCAGATTCCATCTCAGGTCCATCTCGGACTCCATCTCGGGATCCGTCTCGGTCCATCTCAGACTCCATCTCGGACTCCACTTCGGACTCCATCTCGGACTCCGTCTCGGTCCATCTCAGACTCCATCTCGGACTCCACTTCGGACTCCATCTCGGACTCCATCTCGGGTCCATCTCGGACTCCATCTCGGACTCCACTTCGGACTCCATCTCGGACTCCATCTCGGGTCCATCTCGGACTCCATCTCGGACTCCATCTTGGACTCCATCTCGGACTCTGTCTCGGTCCATCTCGGACTCCATCTCAGACTCCATCTCGGACTCCACCTCGGACTCCACCTCGGACACTTCCACGTGTCATGTGTTGGTCCTGTTTGGGTCCCTTTTTGGAGCCTCGCTTATTGCTCGCTTCGTGCTTGTTCCTCGAGCTCTTTGTTGGGAGTTCCACTCCCGCTCTTGACCTTTAAGGTCGGAGCTTTTAGTCCAAACATGTTACGTTCGTTTGGCTTTCACTTCGGCCACTACCACGTGGCACCCTTTCCAGCTCCACTTTGGGGCCTAGGTATTTTGTGTCTCACAAAATGATTTCCTTATGACCATTTTTTAACATTTTTAAGATGCTCTAAGATTTAAGGGAATATCATCCTTTAATATCTTTTCCTACTAAGTCCTTCTTCAATCATAGAAGTGCTTATCAACACCATTATTGGGTTAGGGCCCAAAGAAGTTTCATTAACTTTTAAGGCTTCCTCACTTATTAGGTAAGAGAGCCATTTTTTTTCATTTCCATAGTCAAGGATCTTGGGATGATATTTTGAAACATTACAGCCTAACATAAGTGCTTACTCTCCCCACCTTCAGCTAATAAGGTGTTTCAACCACTAGGATGCCCTAACCACATGGCTAGAGTGAGGTTCTAATGAAGCACATAAAGTATCCAAATAAGTAATGCCACCCACAATTGGATTGGGAGTATCAATCATTTGGTCTCCTAAAGGAGATAAAGTCAACTCTTGAATACTTCACTAAATCACCCCACTCATCCATTTATATGTGAGATACAAATCCCTAAGCCCCAAAGTGGAGCCGATAGGGTGCCACATGGTAGTGGCCCAAATGGAAGCCAAATGAGCATAACACATTTAGACTAAAAGCTCCAACTCAAAAAATCGAGAGTGAGAGTGGAACTCCTAATGAAGTGCTTGAGGAATGAGAACAAAATGATCAATAAACAAACCTAGAAAAGGGACACAATAAGACCAACACATGACATGTAGAAGTGTGGGAATCAAGATCAAAATGGACCCAAGATGGACCCGAGATAGAGTTTGAGAAGTAGTTTGAGATGGAGTTTAAGTTGAAGTCCAAGATAGACTCGAGATGGAGTCTGAGATGGAGTTTGAGATGGACTCGAAATGGAGTTCAAAATGGAATTTGATATGGAGTCCGAGAAAAAGTACAAAATGGAGTTTGAGATAGAGCTCGAGGTCGAGTCTGAGATGGAAATTAAGATTGGGTCCAAGATTGAGGCTGAGACCAAGACCAAGACCGAGACCGAGACTGAGACCGAGTCTGAGAATAAGTTTGAGTCTAAGTCTGAGTCCAAGGGTAAAAGCCCAAAGCAATCATCTCTCAGACCCTAGGGGGTTTGATGAGCTTTAAAAGGATAGTAGGGGGAGGATTCCAGTGGAACTAGTTTGGCTAGGAAAGGCTAGTGTGACTAAGGAAAGCTATACCTACGTGATGTGTGATGATATAACCATTAAGGAGTCTAAGGCTAGAGTGAACATGGATGGAAAAGTGGGGTAACTTGGTGAAGTGTTCAAGAGCCAACTCTAGCTTCTCTAGGAGATCAAATGGTTTCCAACTATGGGTGGCACTACTTATTTAAATACTTGGCATGGCTCATCAAAACCTCGCTCTAGCTACATAGCTAGGGCACCTAAAGGTAGAAGGCAGGGAAAGTATCCATGAGGCTCGAATAAGGCCATAGTGTTTAGAAATATCATCCCAAAGTCCTAGATTGTGGAAAGAAAGAGGAGCAGTCCTCTTGCATACTGACCAAGGGCATGGTTATGTGGTGAGAAGTCCCAAAGGTTAATAAGACTTAGTAGTCAAGAATTCAAGCCCTAACTTTGAGCACGTGGGGACCGATAGAGGGATATTGGGGAAGGGTGTTCCCCATGTCTTTAGGCATCCTAAGGATGCTAAGGTGTGGTTCTAGGCTGACCACTCATAGATGGATGGCCTAATTTTTGAGAGATGGGACTATGGCACAAATGGTGTTAGACTACTAATAAGACAAAAGTGAATGGACATTACCTTAGCATAACAAGTTGATATGTTAATGGTACCCTAGGGGTGTCAATCATCGAATCAGACATGTGGAGCACTTAAACCAAATGCAAAGGCTAAGTGGCATAGATGCCATTCATGGGGCTAACATGTCCCCAAGTCAAGAATGGGACTTATGGAGGTTGTGAGTGACACTCCTCTAAGTAGTCAAAAGTGTGGTTAAGTGACTAAAGTAGAATGAAAATTTTAGTTGCTTACAGCTTAGTATTGAAGTTTTTCCTTAGTCTGACTCTCATTGATAGTCAAGTATATCACCACTTGTATTGGCATTAGGAAGTCCCAAGAGTGGGCCTATCCTCGAGGAGTAGTATGTCGACAAAGCATGACTCTCCACTTTAGTTCATACATGAATATGTAGGCAATGTGATGGATACGAAGGGGTCAATAAAGGAACAACTTTTAGATCTTGGGAATAGTATAAGGTTTTCCTTAGAGAGTTGAGGATATGATTCATAAAAGCATTTGATTTAGCAAATTGGATACTATGGTTACGATAAAAAACTATACTTGGGATCATGGGAATGATGGAAATTTCTACATGATAAATGAGTCATAAAGTTATCCTCATATAGTTGAGGATGGTGCTTAAGAATTTGAGACTAGAGTTGGTAACCATAGAAGGTCAAATACAAATGACAACATAAGTTTTTGAAATGGTAATCGGGGTTACCTTAAATAAATGCTAAAACAACCCAAGGGGTTGGCAGTGTACTTAGAGGATGAGTCAGTATTCTCATCATATGAATAAATAATCCTAAGAGGCAAAGGTAACCCACATGGAATTTATAATAATCAAGTGTCAGAGTAACACTTGCCAAGATAATCCTTGTGAATAGGATATGAATACAAGAAATTGTATTCCAATGAGCTAGCACCTTAAAGTAGCCATGAGGCTAAGACTTTACGAGTCGTCAAATTAGCAAAGTCCAAAAAACTAAATGACTCAAATGGAATCAAGGAATGGTCTTAAAGGATTAGTAAAAACATTTTGACTGAAGTATATTGTACTCTACGAAGGATAGGGAGGATCGTGAGATTCAAGTATGAGAATAATGAGTATCTCATTGATGGCAAATGGGCCATACTAAAGTTGTAGGAAAAGGTATTTATAAAATAAAGCAACTTTGGCAAAGGGTTGTATGTGAATACTATGTCATAATGCTAATTGATACTTGGTATGAGAAATGACTATTATGGTCTTAGTAAGACCTAGACACAAATGGGAAGTGTCGTGAGAGTAGGCTCATAAGGCCAATGGTGTAGAGACACCAAATGTTTCAAGGGATGAGGCCTTAAAGTTAAGTTGGTTGATTCATGAGAAATCTTTGCTAAATGAATCCCAATGGAAATGAGATTGGTATAGCCTAAGCTAGAAGGCATGCAATTTGAGTGCATGGACCCAAATAATGATGGAGGTGTAAAAGCACTAGCAATGAGTTATAAAACTTAACAACTATAAAACAACTAAGCAAAATGTGTGGCATAATTGATTGAATTGGTGGAAATCAACTTCCCAAAACTTTTTATTGAGACAAGAAAGGAGTTAAATATATCCCTTGAGGGATAAATTACTTATGTTGTGATATAATGTGTTAATGTCATAAAAGGAAATACTCACTGTCAAAGAAGTTCATTATTAGGACATCTAAACACTCTAAAACACCCAAAAAGTGGTGTTTGGTATCATAAGGGCATTAAATAAGGCCCTAAGGTCTAAATCCTTAGAGAATAATGCATAGGAGATACTATCCAATGTCTAAAGTTGCAAAAAACTACAAACAGGAAGCTAAGGCACCCAAAGGCAGAAGGTGCAAAGAGTACCCATGAGGCTTGGATAGGGCCACAATGTTTCAAAATATCATCTTAAAATCCCAGACTGTGGAAAAAAAAAGGAGTAGTCCTCTTGTGTAGTGACCAAGGGCATGGTTATATGGTGTGGAAGTCCCAAAGGTCAATGTGACTTAGCAGTCAGGCCTTTGGGCCCTAACTCAGTGGCAGTGTTAGCAAGCATTGCCGTGGTGTGAGACAAAAAATCCCTAGGCCCCAAAGTGGAGCCAGAAAGGGTGCCACGTGGTAGTGGTCAAAGCGAAAGCCAAACGAGCGTAACACATTTGGACTAAAAGCTCCAACTTGTGAGGTCGAGAGCGGGAGTGGAACTCCCAACAAAGTGCTCAAGGACCAAGCACGAAGCGAGCAATAAGCGAGGCTCCAAAAAGGGACCCAAAAGGACCAACACATGACACGTGGAAGTGTCTGAGATGGAGTCCGAGATGGACCAAGACGGAGTCCAAGATGGAGTCCGAGGTGGAGTCCGAGGTGCAGTCCGAGATGGAGTCTGAGATGGAGTCCGAGGTGGAGTCCGAGGTGGAGTCCGAGGTGGAGTCCGAGGTGGAGTCCGAGATGGAGTCTGAGATGGAGTCCGAAGTGGAATCCGAGATGGAGTCCGAGATGGACCAAGACGGAGTCCGAGATGGAGTCCGAGGTGGAGTCCGAGATGGAGTCCGAGGTGGAGTCCGAGATGGAGTCCGAGATGGACTGAGACGGAGTCCACAATGGAGTCTGAGATGGAGTCCGAGATGGACCGAGACGGAGTCCGAGATGGAGTCCGAGACGAAGTCCGAGATGGAGTCCGAGATGGAGTCCGAGATGGACCGAGACGGAGTCCAAGATGGAATCCAAGATGGACCCGAGATGGAATCCGAGGTCGAGACCGAGACCAGGACTAGGACGGAGTCCGAGGTCGAGACCGAGACCAGGACCGAGACCGGGACCGAGACCGAGACCGAGACCGAGACCGAGACCGAGACCGAGACCGAGACCAGGACCGAGACCGAGACTGAGGGAAAGGCCGAGACTGAGCCCGAGTCCGAGTCCGAGTCCGAGTCCGAGTCTGAGAGGGTGAAAGCCCAAAGCATTTGTCTCCCAGACCCTGGGGGGTTTGGTGAGCTCCAAAAGTATAGTAAGGGGGAGGACTGCAGTGGAGCCAGTTTGGCCAGGAAAGGCCAGTTTGGCCTAGGAAGGCCAGACCCTGTGTTGGGTGATGAACTGACCACTGGGAAGTCCAAGACTACAGTGAATACGGACCGACAAGCGGGGTAGCTTGGTGAAGTGTTCAAGAGCCGGCTCTAGTTCCCCCAGGAGATCAACTGGCCGATACTCCCAATCCAAGTGTGGGTGGCACTACCTATTTGGATACCAGGTGTGGCTCAACGGAACCTCGCTTTAAGCCCATGGCTAGAGCACCCAAAGGCGGAAGGTGGGGAGAGTACCCATGAGGCCCGCGTAGGGCCACGGTGTTCCGAAATGTTGTCCCAAGGGCCTAGACTGTGGAAAGGAAGAAGAGTAGTCCTCTGGTGTAGTGACCAAGGATACAATCGGGTGGCGAGGAAGTCCCAGAGGACCGTGGGACTTAGTGGTCGAGCCTGTGGGCCTCGATCCAGTGGCAGTGTTGGCAAACACGGCCATGGGCAGAAAGGGACTTGGTGGGGACCGGAAAAGGGATATTGGGGAAGGCGAATCCCCGTGTCTATGGGCATCCTAAGGATGCTAAGGAGTGGATCGGGGATGATCACTCATGGATGGATGGCCCAGTCTTTGAGAGATGGGACCGTGATGTAGGTGGTGTTGGACCACCGGTGTGACCAAGGTGAATGGGCATGGCCTTAGTGTAATGGGCCAGTATGTCAGTGGTACCTTGGGGTGTCGGTCATGAGATCGGACACGTGGAGCACTTGGACCAAGTGCAAAGGTTGAGTGGCGGGGATGCCATTCTCGGGGCTAACAAGCCCAAGCCTGAAATAGGACTTATGTGTGAGACACAAAATCCCTAGGCCCCAAAGTGGAGCCGGAAGGGCGCCACATGGTAGTGGCCGAAGCGAGAGCCAAACGAGCGTAACACGTTTGGACCAAAAGCTCCGACTTGAAAAGTCAAGAGCGGGAGTGGAACTCCCAACGAAGTGCTCGAGGAACGAGCACGAAGCGAGCAAACGGCGAGGCTCCAAAAAGGGACCCAAAAGGACCAACACATGACACGTGGGAGTGTCCGAGATGGAGTCCGAAGTGGAGTCCAAGGTGGACCCAAGATGGACCCAAGCTGGAGTCCGAAGTGGAGTCCGAGATGGACCCGAGATGGAGTCCGAGATGGAGTCCGAGATGGAGTCCAAGGTGGACCCGAGATGGACCCGAAATGGAGTCCGAGATGGAGTCCGAGATGGACCCGAGATGGAGTCCGAGATGGACCCGAGATGGAGTCCGAGATGGAGTCCGAGATGGACCCGAGATGGACCCGAGATGGAGTCCGAGATGCAGTCCGAGATGGAGTCCGAGATGGAGTCCGAGATGGAGTCCGAAGTCGAGACTGAGACCGGGACCGAGACCGAGACCGAGACCGAGATCGGGACCGAGACCGAGACCGAGGCCGAGGCCGAGACCGAGCCCGAGCCCGAGTCCGAGTCCGAATCCGAGTCCGAGTCCGAGTCCGAGTCCGAGTCCGAGTCCGAGTCCGAGTCCGAAGCCTGAGAGGGTGAAAGCCCAAAGCGTTCGTCTCCCAGACCCTGGGGGGTTTGGTGAGCTCCAAAAGTATAGTAGGGGGAGGACTGCAGTGGAGCCAGTTTGGCCAGGAAAGGCTAGTTTGGCCAGGAAAGGCCAGTTTGGCCCAAAAAGGCCGGACCCAGTGTTGGGTGATGAGCTGCCCACTGGGAAGTCCAAGACTAGAGTGAACACAGACCGACAAGCAGGGTAGCTTGGTGAAGTGTTCAAGAGCCGGCTCTAGTTCCCCCGGGAGATCGACTGGCCGATGCTCCCAGTCCAAGTGTGGGTGGCACTACCTACTTGGATACCAGGCGTGGCTCAACGGAACCTCGCTCTAAGCCCATGGCTAGAGCACCTAAAGGTGAAAGGCGGGGAGAGTACCCAGGTGGCTCGCGTAAGACCACGGTGTTCCGAAATGTTGCCCCAAAGGCCCAGACTGTGGAAAGGAAGAGGAGCAGTCCTCTGGGGTAGTGACCAAGGACACAGTCGTGTGGTGAGGAAGTCCCAGAGGACCGTGGGACTTAGTGGTCAGGCCTGTGG